>NC_139811.1:21035872-21283600 GCF_963457635.1 Microchirus variegatus | reverse complement strand
GCCAGCATGCTAAGACGTCTTGGACAATGCCATACTGCCACTGTTGCAACAGTTTGAGGAAAGCCCTTTTCAAACATTGGTTTGACTTTGAGTCTGGTGTGGAAAAACTTGTCTGGCCCACACAGAGCCCTTACCTCAACCCCATTGAGCACATGTGAGATGAACTGGAACAGAGATTGTGAGCCAGGCCTTCTCGTCCAACATCAGTAGCTGACCTCATAACTAACTCCTCAGAATGAATGGACATGATTTTACACAGAAACACTTCAAAATCCTGAGGAAAGTCTTCCAAGAAGAAGTGTGGAAGCTGTTATAGCTGCAAAAGTCCATATTAACAGTTCCTCTTGGGGTAATAGTCAGGCGTCCGAACACTCTTGTCCATATACTGTAGTGTATATTGATGAGTCACAATGTGACATGAATGTTATTTTCATTGTAGAACTTCTGCAGTGAGGCCGTTTGCTACTCAGAGATGATAACACGCAAGATTGAGAGGAACCAGCTGGGCCGAGACCACAAGAGCTTCACAGTGCAGGTAACGCCCGTAGCAAAGCAGAGCTGGGGGAGGGAGGACAATGACGTGGGAAGTAAATGTCAGCAAGTGTTCTCCCTGGCAACACACAAGGCTCCAAAGGAGCACAGATATGTTTACACTCCTGTCATTTACACACACACCATTCCTCCACCTCCACCCTCTTTTTTTCTCCCCCCCACCCCCCTTGTCTGCTCCTCTCCGCTTGCCACCAGCTCTGCATCGCCCTGAACAACACAGAGCATGTTCGCGTTTTCCTGGGCCGCCTGCCCCAGGACTTGGACTGGCAAGGTGTGGAGCGGGCGATGGAGGAGTCCTGCGGCGTGGACGGGAAGGATCAGGTGTACAAGGCGCTCAACGGGCAGCTGTTCAACATGGATCTGGACCTGCAGAGAGAGGCCAAACGCCTCATCACGCTGCTCACTGACAAGGTGAGCACCTGCAGCGTTGCCACACCTGAGCAGGCAAGACCCTCAGGTAGTGTTGTTACAGTTTGTCAGTGTGAAAATATGACGAAAATGATGAAATAACACTCCACTGCTCTATTTTTGTGCATTTGAATATACGACCAATATCTCCACCCATATAAACCTGATACAAAATTAAGTGCAGAAAAAGTGCAGAGAGTAGTGGAAGTGCGTTTGTCATTTGTTGTGTTGTCACTAATTCTTACACACTGGACCTTTTTGGTCTATGATGTCGTAAGAACATGCTTGGTGCTTTACATGTTTTTTTTTTTTTTTTTTAAAGCCGTTTGAACAGGAAAATAAATGTTTCTGTTACTTTGTGAATCACTCACTCCTCCTCACCGGAGTCCACTTCCAATTACAGTGATTTCAGGAGTCGTGCGTCAGTCTACTGCTCCCTCCAAACCATACTTTTATTTTGTGACCACAGTGATTGAAAGCTTTCATTCAGATTTAAAAACTTTCAGGTGGAGGCAGCAGTAGACCAGCACCTCCCACGTCCTGTGAGGTAAAATTGATATTGTGTTGTCAATGGACTCTATCTTAGAATTTGAGATATTGTTCAATTGCTGCCTACAGTGACACTTTGTATATGAACACAGCACAGCATGCAGCGTAGTGCACATGTGTGAGGGATTGTTACTTCTGTGCAGATGATGCCTGAGCTGCGGAGATGCATCCAGCACATCAGCCTTTCACCCGACTCCATCAACAATGACGACGTAAGGCCTTGACTTCTTTTTTTTTTTTTTTATCCCATTCATTCTCGGAGCAGTGGGTGTTTGCAGGGAAACATCTTACATTGTCCTTTTTTTCCAGGCTGTGTCTCCTCTCATGAAGTATCTGCAGGATACGATGCTCATTCTCACTGAAAACCTCGTAAAGGAAAACCTGACCAGGTAAATACTCTCTTCCCTTTGATTATCGTAGGTCTAAATTTGTTTTGTGCAACGAGCAGTGCGGACTTATGAACACAACTGCTAATGGTTATAATTTAAAGACACATTCAGTACAAAAGCATGAGAATTAATGCTTAGGTATGTAAGTGCTATATATATATGTGTGTGTGTATATAAACATACAAGCTGAAAAATGTCTCTAAAAATGACATATTTAGTGTGAGACTGTGAAGAATTTAATAATAAGAATTTAATAATATCTTGAAATGTATACTCCAGCTCCATCACAGATGTGCCCATAAAATAAATCCTGATTTAAAAGTACCAGGTGAAAAATTGTCACGGCTCAGCAAGTGAGATGCTGCGACTGTTTATACGAGCATTGCTGCTGCTGCGGCGACGACGCCCCCCCCCCGACATGTATTTTGTTGCAGGTTATTATTATTATAAGGCTGTTATCAAGGCTGAGTGGGGAGTACAGGGGTGTAATTGGATGTGCTAATAAACACAAACTTGTGTGCATCTCGTTGTGTCTGCCGCCTCACAGAGCTCTCCAAAGCACGTGGGAGCTGCTCCTGCGAATGATCCTGGACACTGTCATGGAAAACAGAGGCGTCCAGGTGGAGTTCTACAATCGCTTCAGTACACGGTGGAGGTCAGTGCTGTGTGGAAACATGAATATATAAACATGAAGAGACTCTGCCTCCACAGAGGATAGTAGACATCTTAATAAAAAAGACATATGTCTACACTGCTGCTGCCATCATCATCATCATCATCATCATCATCCTTTAATGAGCTTGGTATGCTTGCTGCTATCGAGCAATCATTAGCATATATTAGATATTTGGGGAGTCAGTAGGTAGTAGCTCAATGACTCACTGAAGTCCCTCATGAATGACAATGTTGGAGCTGATCTTGTCGAGAAGAGTGGGCCGAGTTTGGCTCACAGAGATATTGTGCTCCCATGCTGTTTTTTTTTAATTTTTTTTATTAATAACGTTAATTGCAAAAGCAACAAAATTAACAGTTTTTCTTCAATCTTTCAGCTGACTGGCTGATTAATTGTGCTCTCCTAATTCAATGAAATCAATAAATACAAAAATGAAACGTGTTTCTATGATGCAGAAACATCATTCTACTCATGCAACTTTTAAAGGCTTTAGCACCAGGTACAGCCATGTTGATCCATTTCATCATCCATTCATCCGTCTACCCCACATGTGTCAAACTCAAGGCCCGGGGGCCAGATGTGGCCCGCCGCCTCATTTTATGTGGCCCGCGAGTGATTAATTGGTCTTAAAAATCTCTGTTAAAATAGGTCTATCCTTCTTTAAGCCGTGCATTGACCATAAACTACATTTCCCACAATGCATGGTGATTGTGTTACCCACAAAGTAAAGGCATCGCTGACCAGATCGCAATGTATCACTGTATATGCATCATGCGACAAGTGAAATTGAATCAGTAATAAATACAGAAAGTTATTTAGCAATATTTTACGGAGTAGTTACCTTTATTTTACATTATATTTGGTTACGTTTAGTTACATTTATTCTGTATGACAGTTACATCTGGCCCTTTGAGGGTAACCATTATGCTGATGTGGCCCTCAGTGAAAATGTGTTTGACACCCCTGATCTACCCAATTCTCATGAGTAGGATATTTCAAAAATGTTTTCCCTTCCATAAATATATTTGCTCCTAGCTTTTTTTTGCTTCTGCACAGGCAAAGACCCACGGCTGAAGACATTATCTTGTCAACTTGCCAATCCATTCATCATCCATCATCCATCATCCACCATCCATCCATCTATCCGCCGTTGTTGTGAAAGGATATCACGAGAACGTCTTGAGGTAATCCTTTGAAATTGGTACAAACATTCACTTGGATGAACTCATTAGATTTTGGTGGTGGAAGAAGGTCCAGGTCCACTGTGACCTCACAAACATATTTTTTGCAGAATAAATACAGTTACTACTAGGCAGTAGGGTTATGTATTCATCCATCGCTGTCCATTCATCCATCACATACTTGTGTCATTTTTACACTGTCTTGAGAGAAACCTTTTCAAATGTCTCTTTTTTTTTGGACTTGCTGTTTCCTCACCTACCTTTTTGAGTAGGTCAGCTGTCTTGAGGAATGATGTGTTCGAACGGTCAGTTCATTCATCTATTTGTCCAAACATTGAGAGATGATACTGTACAGACCTTCACTTGGACTCAAGGTTGTACTTCTTAGATTGTGGTGGTCAAAAGTCACAGGTCCGAGGTCACAGTGATGCCACATATTGTATTCTGGGTGAATACCTTCATTTTAAAATGCCCCAACATTTGGCCACATGTTCCTTTTAATGTTATATGAATTAGTGTTTTGTCTTGTAGACGGTGTTGCAGTTTTTCCACGATAAGGGACAGGGTCTTTCCCTGGAAGACATGAAGAGTGGCGACTACAAGGTAGGTCTACTTGCAGTCACTCAGTTCTCAGGTCAGATGTATGTCGCTCCACTCACTGTGACATTCATCTCCTTCCCTTTGCGACTGTCCGCATGCTGCTTTAGGCCCTGGAAGAGGAGCTCCGGCTGAATAAATGCTCCTCCTTTGAGCTGATTGAACAGTACTACCTGGAGAAGATTTCCCACCAAGTGCGTTTCATCTCACCTGCCTGACAATCATTTTAGCCCTCGAGTCTACAGAGAACTATTGATTGGACACCACAGCACTCATGTAGTTTTTACATCTCGACCGAGGTTATGATCGTGAACAAAAATTAACGAAATAACGAAAATGAAAACCTTTAAAGCTCACATAGAGTGGTCCTGTTGCACATAATGTATGTAAGTAGACCTCCATAAGTAACATATATTATATGTTACTTTTTATGATCAATAACCTCCTAGTTGCTGTAAACGAGCCGATAGAAATCCTTCTTTTCTAATGCTGTTCCTCAGCCGCGTTATTTCAAACATAAATCTCACCCCCAGAAGACAGAGTGTGTTGCGATTGGCCAGCCAGCATAGAGCCTTCCCAACTGTCTTGTGATTGGCCAATACCTGGAAGTGACATTTTCAGCACACCTGCTCTCAGAAGCACAGCTCCCCCCTCTGGAACGGTGGATGCACTGCTACTCATTATCAAAACATTGTTTAATAATGTTTAAAAATAGCTTCTTCATGACTCCCCGCCGCAGTCCCTTTTATGACTTTGACCCGGAGTCAGACCCAGAGTCAGAAGACACTGTCGTTAGTGAAACACCTCCACAACAGACGTTATTCTTCTTCTGCGGTACAATGTACGCAACCGGATGTGCCCGGACTAGTGCCCGGAGCAGGAGGATCTGCTGTTCAGGAGAACCGCTGTTTACGTAACCGGACCGGGTTTTTTCAGAGATCTCCCTGAGCCAGAGATTACAATAAAACACAGCGTTCTCAGCAGTGGCTGAACTGTTTCGAAACTTCAGGGCTTCGTAAACAAGGTAATGACGCAGATACACACTAAAAAACAGCGTTAATTGGAACTTCCGGTCTAGGTCCGATTTAAACACTCAGCGTATCGCGGATGGCACATTTGCATAAGCGCATTTTGCATTACCGTAATTACGTGACGGTTTGTGCTATCAGAGTAATCACTACGGTTTGTGAAAGCTGAAAAGTTGCACTTCAAAGCCAACATGTGGTTATTACGGTAATTTCACTCGCGCTGTTCTCTAACTGAAACTGAATTGTGTGTTTACAAAACTAACTCAAACTAACTAAAATTGTTGCGAAAATGTGCTTAGTTTTCGTCTCTGTAAATTGATTTCATGCGTGATGCTTTTGGGTTCATATGAAGTGTGTTTAGATTGATCAAAGCTAATAAAAACTAGCAAACCCGCTCTAATAATGTGATGTACTTTGCAGAAAACACTCAAGCATACCCGTTACGGTCGGATCAGTGTCAAGTGCTACTATGATGCTCCAGAACAGAGACTGACGGTGGAGATTCTTCATGCTGCCGATATCATCGCACTGGATGCCAACGGTGAATAAAAAGGAAGAGTCTGCTTCAAACACAGTCTGGTGTTTTGAATGTTGCCGCCAAACTTTCAAACTCCTCTCTATGCTTCCCTTAGGTCTCAGCGACCCGTTTGTCATCGTGGAGCTCTGTCCTCACCACCTCTTCCCCATGGCCAAGAGTCAACGCACGCAAGTGAAGCTCAAGACGCTGCACCCAGTGTTTGACGAACTCTTTTACTTGTAGGTTCCTTCGTTTGTGACTTTTCTCCGCAATACGGTGATTTGGTGTCATTTTTTGCGATGATAATCTAAAAATTTAACGAAGAAGGTATGAATGATAATGCAACGAGAGAGAAAAGGCAAACAAGGCTTAGGGTTTGGTAATTCATGAGAATCGTATTAATATTACAAATTTTGTGTGCACATTATACCGGGTTCTCTGGTTTCCTCCCACATTCCAAAAACATGCAATATGTAAATTGGCCACTCTAAAATTGTTTGACAGTGAGTGGTTGTTTGTCTCTATAGCCCCTTTTCTACCTATGATCTCAGCTCACTGTTTGGGTTACAGTACTACAAAGTAGTACCTTCTTAACATGGGCGGAGTCACTGCACGGCTGAATGAAACTGTGTTTTTATACGCGACACACACAGATGAGTGACTAGTGACCTGTAAAGCAGTCGTCAATGGATTGATGGCACTCGCAATCAGCAGTGCAGTCGCTAAATACACCAGACTCCTCTGTTAACTATTGAGATTTTAGACATTTCCCTGGCAATTGTTCAATCAACAAACAAACACTATTGGACTTCACATAACTTCACATAACCCCTTCACCCCTTGTCTCGGGTGAAACCAACAACCTGGAAGTGGGAGGAGTGAATGATGTGCATTGTTCAACTTCACATCTCTTTAGACGAGGTATCAGCCTCAGATGTTAGATTCCTGGTTCTGCCCACTCTCTGTGAAGCAGAATTTCCTAAAGATCAATTGTCCACCTAAACAGGGACTTTGAACCATAACATCAACAGTGAAGTCTAACAGCCACACAGTAGTAGTAGTATCTACCCAGTTTGCTTGGAACCTCGCCAGAGCAGGTACTAAAAAAGTACCAGGTACCAGGTGCTATGCTAGTGGACACGCAAAATAATCGTGCCGTGCCTAGCCGGTGGAAACATGCCATGTGACCCTGTGATGGACTAGGAACAGTCCCGGTCGTACTGCCTATAGCCCAATGTCAGCTGTGATAAAGTGGTAGAAGATGGATGGATGTACATTATACTTATTTTGTGTGAACAAATTAGTATTTTTATATTTTCCCCATGTCATGTCTGGGGCTCTGTGCCTTACTAATCTTTGAAGTTATAAAAAAATCTAACCATATACACATTGATTTTCACCTAGGGAAAAAAAGCTAAGCTGTAGGTGTGACTTGTTTTGTCTCCTGTGTTTTCCAGCCACGTCAGTCCTGAACAGTACAGACACAGGTTTGCCTGCTTGACCTTCACTGTGATGGACTATGACTGGCTTTCCACCAACGACTTCGCCGGTGAAGCCCTGGCTCCCCTGAGCGACTTCTGCTGGCCGGGGAGACCAAACGCCTCGGCAGCCGGGAAGAGCGTGCAGCCAGCCATTTTGCACCTGTCTCGCAGTAAACCCAGCGGTACATAAACGTAGCTCCAGGGCTGTATCAGGAAATTTTTCTTACAAACTTAATATTGTCTTCTTTGGGGACCCTGGGGTGGGGGTGTATAGGTCTGGGTTTCCAATTACTTCTCCAATACACCATGAAAAGCCATTCAATCTAGTCATATTTGTGTCAGGTGTAGGAAGTGCTCTCATCTGTTTGCTCTCCCCTCCAGAGAAGCCAATCATGAGGATGCTGGAAGCTCGCGTCGGAGACAGGGAGGCTCAGGAGTTTGTCCGCAGGCTGAAGGAGATTGAGAAGTCGATGGAGGAGGAGTGAAATCCATCAGCGCTGCCCGTGTCCGTGTTTTCTGACCTCGTCTTGCAACCTGTGCTTTTGTACTGGTACGATGTTTACAATATTTATTTATTTACTTATTTCCCCTCCGTTGTTATTGTTTGTTCGGTAATTACACCAAAACAAGACAAAGAAAAAGGAAAACAGTGAGGTTTTCTAACTGGGAAAAGAACATTCTGTCACTGTGCAACCTCAAGTTAGACTCTATTTTAGAGGTTAGATGATCCTAAATGTTACTAGTCTATATTTTTTGTAACAAGGTAATGTTATATTTGTTGTACGATCTTTATTATGATAGAGTTCACATTTTAGAACTATTTTGTGGAAGTAGCTTACATATCCAATTGTGCTGAGTCAAAGTCTTTACCTCAGATTATGCTCATTTGTCGCAGGGGGGGAAGTTTAACAGATTCATGTTCCTCACAAAGATGATGATGATGGTGGAGATTCTTAACTAGAATGTGAAAAAAACAAAACGCTGTGAATATAAACCTACAAATTCTCTTTGTGAGAGTTGGTGTTTTGAAGTCTCACAGATCAGCAGTCAGTCGAACACAGCCCTGCAGGCAGACGCCACAGCTCAGGTTCATTCTGACTTTTCACATTGGCCTTTGAAAAACCTTGTGATGCGTCAATGCAGGTGACAAAGCCCAAGTGAATGTAGTGGAGGGAAAACCAATTTCTTTCACTCCTCACTTCTTTCTTTCCATCTGACCCCAGTCCCAGTGACTTAGCATCTCTGCAGAAACGTTAATGACATCTTATCTTGACTCTGTTTTTTCCTATTTATAATAATAATAATAATACGTTTTTTTTATAAGCACCTTTTCGACACTCAAGGAAACAAACAAATAACAATAAAAAAAGTACCCAGGAAATCCAGAAATCCAGAAAGTCAGAGTTGGGAGTGAATGCCACAGATGAGGAAGCAGAGCGTCTGAAAGCTCTGCTCCCCATGGTGCTGAGGCGGGCGGAGGTCACAGTGAGGTGGATGGAAGAGGAGGAGGAGGATCTGAGGGAGCGGGGGGAGGTGGTGAGGAGGGGGCGGGGCTGTGGATGGCCTTGATTTTAAATTGAATTCTGAGATTGACCGGGAGTGGAGTGGAGTTGTTGTAGGACGGGGGTGGTGTGGTGGAATGAGGGGGTGCTGGTGATGATGGGGGCAGCCGAATTCTGGACCAGTTGAAGTTCATGGAGGGATTTGTGAGGTGGACCAAAGAGGAGAGAGTTACAGTAGTGAGGGAGGCGATGAGGCTGTGAACAAAGACTGAAGTTGTATGGGGGGGTAAGGGAAGGGCGGAGTCGATTAATATTGTGAAGATAAAAAAATATGCAGATTAAGTAATGTTATTGATGTGGGACTGGAATGACAGTGTGCTGTCGAGGATGACACCCAGACTCTTAACCTGTGGGGAGGGGGAAACAGAGGAGCTGTTGATGGTGAGGGAAAAACTGTCAACTTTAGATAATGTGGATTTCTCTTTTTAATCACGGTTTAATTTGAAGAAAATCAAGGTGAAGCAGGGTTTTATTTCAGATAAGCAGTTGGTGAGGAAGAGGGTAGGGAGTGTGGAATTTGGTGAGCGGGATAAATAGAGCTGGGTGTCATCCAATGTATGTTTATCGAGGACAGTGTATGGTCTCACTTAGAGCAAAGAGCAGTTAAATAACCTTCTGTGGCACGTGTCAAAACATGATAAATCACACAAACACATACACACATAAGATATCAAAATATGAAATACGTGTACAGTGAATAACAAATGTATGAGATCACCTGTCATAAAAACATGATTATTTTAGAAATCTTAACAAAGAAAAAAAAAAAATCTAAAAATTATTATTGTTATTTGTTTGGCAAATAACAAACAGAATGTCACCTTTTTCTACCTAAATGTGAGGTGGAGATTATTCAAGCTTAACATTTAACCACTTAAACTAATTTTCCTCCTCAGGGATGCAAGTCCATAATCATTTTCTGTTTTTTTTTTTGAAAAACACACATTTCATTCATTATTTTAACATTAAAATAGCATTTCGGTTAAAGAGCTCCTACATACTGGTGTATTAACCTTAACAGAAACATAAACAGTGATTTATGATAATTACCAATGCTGTTAATTTAGGGCAGCTGTGATTATGAGGGCTGGATCTAATACATTTAGTGACTTTATGGTAACTGGGATGCACCAGGACAGTCTTATATTCCTGATAATTGAAAGATAAGAAATGCACAATGACATAAAGATGACATATTCTACACATTAAGTCCTTTAAGAAAAGAAAAGCAAACAAATTGGGGGGAAATGGCGATAAAACGTGGCAAAGTCTTTGTTAATGCAACTTATTCACACTCATGTAGCAAAGTTACTGGCTCGGTGCGGGATTTAAATCTCTGGAGGTGAAGAGAAAGGAGACGCATAATGAACCTGTGCTGTGGCATAATTATACTTAAGGGGAAAGGCAGGATGTGGCTGCCTGCAGCAGCGCTCATCGGACTGGCAGACATAATTTAACACCAGCTTTCTCAATCGTTCCTCTAAAGCTGTGCGTCTGTGACTGAAAGGTCTTTACTTTATCACTGCAGAGGAAAAAAAAAAAACCATAAAATCTGTAACTGAAATGTCACTAAGCAAAAATTCAACAACAAAAAAGGTAGCCATGACCTGGAAAGCTGATGTGAATCGTAGCAAGTGTGAAGGGCTTCATTCCTAGTTTGAATTTTAATTAAACCATGGAAACGTTAAAATTTAGAGCAGTTTGTAGTGTTTTTAAAGCACAAATGCACGATGAGAAGTATGAAATCTTCTCATCGTCATCATTAAATTAATTTTTTGGAAAACAAGATGATGCATTTTCAAGGCATTATGATTTTAAATTTGACTTTTTTTATTTGCTGTAGACTGTAAAGATGGATGGAGATGACAGCCAAACCTTCTCAGTCGCCCCCTGGTGGCTGGCTGTAGTATAGGTATCTCAAAGAGCAGGTGTGTAACATTTAGGGGGGTGTACTCGAAGAAATGTAATCAAGTGTATAATCATTTTAAATATAATCATAGTCTGTGGTACTTTAGGCAAGAGTCTCGCTAAACGTGACGTTACAATTCAGAAATGACGTACTGCAGCTTTAAGTGTTTCTCTTTTTTGTTTGATAGATTACATTTTAATTTGATATTTAATGCTACAACAGTGAATACTACGGTGGCCCTGAGGTGCAAAACACAAACGCAAAACACAACACAAATCAAAAGCACAAACGCAAATAAAAAAACACAAACACAAACGCAAATCAAAAACCAAAAACATTAACTCAAAACGGAAACACAAATCACACAACACAAACACAAAAGCAGAAAACACGAAAACATTAACTCCGATTTGTGTTTGCGTTGTGAGTTAATGTTTTTGTGTTTTTTGATTTGCGTTTGTGTTGTGTGATTTGTGTTTGTGTTTTTGATTTGTGTTGCGTTTTGTGATATGTGTTGTGTTTTGCACCTCAGAGCCACCGTAGAATACTGACACCTGCAACTTACAATTGAGACTCCGTTAAACCTTAGATTGAATTTGCCCAGATTACTTTGTCTCTGTTTTTGTAGCAATGGCACGGTGATACTGTTTTCATTGTCCGATACCAATATCACAAACTCGAGTATCTGCTGATACTGATATCAGTCACTATAGAGCTTTTAAACTAAGATGCTGGACATAATTCTGTAACAAATGTTCTTCTCCCATAAAAGGAGAAATAAACAGCCCACAACATGACTCAGCGTTTTTACATTTTTATAGGTCCGATATCAGATCCATTGATTTTTGACCAATATTGGACCGATACAGATGTCGCGTATCCTATCAGCTCATCGCTACATTTTTGTACAGTGAGAGAAAGTGGTGAAGTTTTGTCCATCTCTATAGTCTATAGTTTATGAAACATACATCCTAATGTGGTCCTAGTCAAAGTCCTAGTCCAAGAAGAGCTTTATTGTCTGTGAAAGCTATCAATCTGGTTTAAAATGCCATTTAATTCTTGACAAAGACTTAAATATCCGTCTATGAAACTGGCCCTTGCAGATAAACAAATGTAACTAAATGTTTACAATGAGTAAACATGTCAGCAGATGAGGGAGCTGTAGGTCAGAAAAACATTCACAACAAACGTGACGGGATGTTTGGGGAGCTGTTAATGAACAATGCCAGTTTTCTTTTGGCATTTAAGACTTTTAATTGTGGTAAGACAAAACACGCTTTCAGACAAAAACAGCAGGGTCACACACACCGTAGACATAGATGTGTAGAAAAGAAACACCGTAGCAGGTCATGAGAACTTAGCACCAAAATCTTCACACCGACAGCATTTTGATCGTGATGTATCTTTACAGTAGCTGCTTGTGTCGTGCTTTGTCGTTTACCCCCCCTATGGAGTTGTGAGGATAAAGCACGCAAAAAATAAAAAAAATAAATATATATATATATATAAATATTTAAAAAACACATATCTATGCCTGGAGAGTTTGCTGCATATCACAGGGATCATTCAGGTGTTGAAGGAAACCTGTGGCACGTAACAGGAGTGAGGAGACTTTTCCGAGGGTCTGAACAACACTTGCCTTCATGTTTAATTTTGAATGTGTTTTGTCAGTATTTTCACGCAAAATAAATATTATATTATCCACACTAACAACAACAACCCCATATTATTATTTGTAAGTGGTTTATTTGTCAGTTGAAGGAAATGTTCTTCATTTCCAGTGTTGCAAATGAATGCAACACTGGACAAAGTGTTGCTGACAAATTGAAATTTAATTCTTAAATATTAAGAATGAAGTCAAACGGTGAGATTTAGTATAAACTTGAAATCGACTATCATCTTATGTTAGTGCTGAAGATTTCCTTCACAAAATGCCTTGCATTGATTATTTGATTGACATTGTAATCCATCACAATCTGGATTTTGCTCATTTATATACAAACTTTATTCTTGTCATTTTAAGATTCATTCTTGAAATGCAAAATATAAATGGTTTACAGGTCAATTAAATGACATATTCTTTATTTTTCAGTATTGCAATGCTATGCGACATTGGCCAAATAATGAAAAAAGCAACCTCAGTAACCTCAAATCAAACAGAAAAATGATATAATTGATTATAGGCTACAATAAAGATGTTATAATTAACATGGACAGTTTAAGTCATATTGTCAGATTCTGGAATTGTCTGTTTTCACTCACAGTATTTGAAAAGTATCCAGTATATAGAACATTTCATTATTTTTGTGATTCTCAAGTTTTAGGCCAGTATTTTAGCCTCAGTAAATTCATAGTATTTTATAATAATTTTCATGTCCTAAAACACGTCATAAAATGGCCATAACAAAAAAAAAAAAAAAAAGACTTGCATCTGACTGTGAATGAACAGACTATCATTGACATGTTTTATTTCAAAGAGTTTTAGATAAAAAAGTATTGTTGACTGAATCTATGGTTCTTGGTCTGCCAGCTTTCATCTCCAGGCGTCAGCTGCTGAAACGCATCTTCAACAGGAAAAAAAACAAAACACCTTGATCAGTTTGTTATTGTACAAGTGAATTATTTGTCCTTGAATTGTAAAATGCCTGTGTTGCTGTTTATTGGATTATACCTTTGGGAGATGTCTATGACCTTGAATAAAGATTGTATGTACATTTGAATTTGGTGTCTTTGCTGTGTGGTATGGGGGACCAAAACCTGACAAGATTAATAAGCTCAACAACATTTAAAAAAGTAAATGAAGGGATGACTAATTACTTATATACATATATCAATGCATTAAAAAAAACAGCAAAACATTTTGTACTTTATTCAGTTGATTTCTTTCACTGAAAGTGTACGGGGAAAATGAGCTTCTGCATCTCTCAGTTTCTAGTTTCATGTCTTTTTCAAACAATAAACAACAAAAAGGTTACAAAAGGTTCAAAAACAAAAAGGTCACAAGGGTTCATTCAAATGCACAGACGGATCACAAAACACAAGAGAACATGAGGAACAAAAGAGAGCAGAACTATGTGGCCAGCCATGGCAAAACTGGTCACCAGTCTACCGAGGGACATGCACGACACTCAGACAGCGTAAGGTTTAACAAAACGGTTTACTTAAATCACGAATATAACAAAAAACGCCCTCAAGCAGGATCAAAAACAATAACAAAAGAAAAACGCTCACATTGAGGATAAAAACAAATACCAATAACATAAGGCGCTCTTCAGGAGGATCAGACAATTTCAAATCGAGTAAGGTAAAGCATGGAATCATGAAAAACTAGACGGACTGACTTTATGGACGAAGCAAGACGAATTGGTGGCATGACGGAAGACCAGGACTATTTAAACATGATGGAAGTGGTTATAGAAGGGAAGGAAGTCAGGCTCTGAAATGAGAGGGAAAGGTGAATACAAAATAAAACAGGAAGTGCATCTAAAAATAAAACATGGGTGAGAAACCTGACAAACCTGACAGACTCCAAGTCCTGCTCAGCCTCCTCCTCAGGAAATACGCTGAAAAGAGCCTGGACCTCGTAGTCGTCCGTCCTTTTGAAATTACATTTACAAGTTCTTCTGTCTTCGTCTTCTTTTATTTTTTAAAGGTGGGTTGCACCCTCACCACTGGCATTCTTCAGCACACAGCTCTGCTCCTCTAGAGCTCCCGGTAATCTGAAAAGTCCCTCGTCGAGAGTAGCTACTACTTTCCGTGAAAGGTTGAGGTCACGGTGAGGTCGCCCCCGGTGGTGATTCAATACATTGTCACTTCCTTCTTGGCTTCAGGAGGAACCTGGAAGGGTATCTCCATTTTTCATATACATGCAGATGTCCATGTTCCCCACCATGTCATCTTTCTTCAGATTAATCTCCCTTGCTCCTCTTCTCAGAGTTGACTCCAACCTCTTTCCTTGACCTTTGACCCAAACCCTCAAAGAAACCAAGTGTGTATTACGTCTTGTGCGAGAGCGCAAGACTCCTCTCGACACAGTTGACTAAGAAGTACTTTGTTAGTAGATGATGGGGATTTTTTTTTGTACTCTACTGAATGCTAGTCAATGCATTCAAAATGACAAGGCCAGTGATGACAGAAGGTTATTGGATTTTGTGCTGGCTCAGGTGGGAAGAGGAACATGTCATTTAATGTCTGAAAGTCAGCACCTACACACAGTCCATCCATCCATCCATCACTGTCCCTGACAGCTCACTAAACTCTAATGTCTCTGTGCAGCTGTGCTCGTCAATAATACTCTCACCTCTTCTCTCCTCTTCCACTCCAGAGAAAGACCCTTTTTCAACCACTAGATGTCCTCATATCTTTGCATAGCCGTTGTGAAGTCCCTCACTGTTACTTAACCCTTAAACACACAGGAAATTATTTCTTGGGTTTTACAGACTTCAACTGTGAAAATATGAGCATATTTTTGTGTCAAATTACTACAGCAAACTCATCTAAAGCAGCTGAGGCCAAGAGGGAAATACTTGGGCTTGTAGGTGGAAGGTTGCTGGTTCAGTCCCAGGAGCCCTGAAATTCTACTATGACTTTTAAAGGTGTGGAAAACTGCATTTCAAAGTTCATACACAGGGCTACTCAAAGTGATTTACAAGGGCATAGAAACACATTAAGAAAATCACAACATAAAAGCAAGACATGAAAATCAAAATAGTTAAAATGTCATGAGAGATAAAAGTGTGATTTGCCAAAACAAAGTGCATTTAAAAGACAATAATGCTTTGATAACTAAGATGATTATTTTAGAATTAAAAAAAAAAAAGCTTCACAGTGAATAATAATAATAATGTCTTCAGGGCCTGATTTAAATGAGCTGACAGTGTGAGCAGACCACATGTATTCAGGAAGTTTGTTCCACAGGTGAGGAGCAGAAGAATAACTGAACGCTGCTTCACGCTGTATTTTGGTTCTGGATCTGGAGAACACAAAGTAAACCTGTTCCTGAGTCTTTAGACTTTAAGACAGGGGTGTCCAAAATTTTTGCAAAGAGGGCCAGATTTGGTAGGGTGAAAATGTGTGGGGGCCGACCATTCAGCCTGACATTCTTTGAACCAATAACATTAAAATACAAATTATCTATTTTATGACATTTTTATAGCAAATGACATCCTACATTTCTTTTTATTTTCAAGTTTTTACCAAAATCCCTCTGCCTTTCGTATTTCAAGACCACATAAAATGATGAAAAAGTCTGTCTGGAAAGAAACACTTTAGAGAATATTAAACATATGTCAGTTCATTTGAAACATTACATATTATTCACTATTAAGTGCTCACTTTAAACTTCTACATTCAAAACGGTGGTTTTGATCATCACAAAAAATCAATATATTAAGATTTTAGAATTTATTTACCTCAGGGGACTAAACAAATCATGTCTGCACTAATGTGAAGTGTGATACTGAGATCTTGACCGCAGTATGTAGTCCAGTTCTGGCTCAAAAACAGTGGTTTTAATGCGAAGACGTCACACAGGGGAGAGTCACTTTCACACCTATAGTTGGATTGCTTTGGTCCGCACTGGTCAGAAAATGTTACAATGTAGCAAACAGACTGTTTGTGCATTTAATACTCAGGTCAACAGTGCTGGCGGGCCACATATCATTGATTTTATAACAGAGGGTGCGGGCCGGTGAAAATTTGAACATGTGCCGCAATTGGCCCCCGGGCCGGACTTTGGGCA
Organism: Microchirus variegatus; assembly: GCF_963457635.1. Taxonomy (NCBI): domain Eukaryota; kingdom Metazoa; phylum Chordata; class Actinopteri; order Pleuronectiformes; family Soleidae; genus Microchirus; species Microchirus variegatus. The sequence continues at coordinate 21,267,014 of NC_139811.1, read as the reverse complement.
TGCCTGCTTTAAGACCTTGAATTATGTGACCAATCCTGACATTGTTGTGATGCTAATCTGAGAGTATAAGCATTTGGAATATGTATCAAACACCACGTGACCCTTGACCGCCTCATATCACTCTTTCAGTGTTGTGGCCCCTGGGTTGTACTTTCCTTGTCCTTGTGTCTGTCCTCTGTCCTGAGTGAGTGAGAGAGTGAGTGAGTGAGTGAGTGAGTGAGTGAGTGAGTGAGTGAGTGAGTGAGCGTGTGATGGGCTGCAGGTGTGCATGGTTGACGTTGGGCAGGAAGATGATTGGTCCGTCACAGGAGGTTGAGGCCTGAGCATCACAGATGGGGGGGGGGGGTTCTTTGAATTTTGCACTTCCTGCTGTCGTCTTGTTTTTGATAAACCTTTTAAAATTGTTTGTGTTGTTGGGAGTTAGGGGATGTTTTTGTTCATGTGGGACTCAGGTGAATGTAACATTGTTCATCCAGAAAGTTGACAATTTATGTCCAGGTAATTCAAATGTGCACATATTACTGTACAACAAAGGTTAAAAGGTTGTAGATGGTTTAGGAGTGTGTGGGTCTACTGTGAAATTTCCTTATCAGGTTTTCTTTCAAGTTTCCGCAGCAGGGGGAGGAAGGTGGGGGAGCTTCAGCTGGTGATGATCCACAGGAATGTTGGCAGAGTCTCTGGACTGCTGCTGCTCCTCCACTGGCTCTGGCAGATGCATTTAACAGCGCTCTGATCCCGTGGTGTCTTATCTCCCCTCAAACAACCCTAACCCCCTCTCCCCCCCTCCCCCCACACACACACACACAGAAATGTAACACTGCAGAGTCCACTGTGGCAGCACATGCACCCTCACCCCTCAGGCTCAGATTTTAGATGACGCACCTGCAGATTCCCTGACGTGGCACTGCGTGGCTTTCCAGTGACGACCGTCACCACAGGTTTATTCGTGACACCACACCTGATACGTTCGACTTCCAAAGGGAGGATCATGAATCCAATGCTGTCATTTTCAGGAACTCAACACTCAAATGGTCTGGTTCTGTACTTGAAGAGTCATGAAGACATTTCTTTAGATTCTACACAAGATACTCGGTAGTTTCATTGCATAGTTTTCCGTACAGCTGTTTGATATTGTGGCGCAGAATACATTAAACGTGTATCATCATGATGCTGCACGTAATGTCCCTATAAAAGCACCAAGAGAGAGAGAAAGAAAACGCCAGATGCAGTTTATTACAGCTGAGGTTTGGTGATGAAAAGCAACAATTCCATACAAAAAAACTAACCAAACTCTTACTTAATATAATATATTTATATAATAATATGATAAATACATAAATAATAAATATATGTATCATAAAATGCTGGAACCTTTCTGCATGTTTCGTTATGATGTGTGAAGATGAGAATCTCACATCTGCACATGCACTTCAAGTTGTGTCATTTTTGAACTGTCACTGATAGATATCTTTTCCTGTGACTATTTCAAAATAAAAGTATGGCTGTGTTTCACTCGTTGAATACTTTTAGTGTGAAAGTGCAAAACTGAAATGTTTGGTCTGACTCAGACTCTCACACCTACCCTCAGACTCTCTCATCATAGGTCTGATTCTGTCACCACAACTTCTAATATCGCAAAGGAGGACGGTGCGAGCTGGATAAAAGCGGCTTGTGGGCCGGAGCTGGCCCCAGGGCCGTATGTTGCCCATGTGCACTTTCAAACATTCTGCAGATACGTCCTCTATTAGGACCTTCAGTGATAATATGATTTTTTTAAAAATGTACCCATGCCAAGGCCTCAGACCTGGGAGGTTCCTCAAACACTAAGGCGATAAACACCTGTTTTCTGCAGGTGGATCCTTAGCACAATAAGGCACTTGAAGTCTTCATCAAATACTATGACGGGAGGACGGGGACGGCAGGGTGAGGAGAGGACAACACAGCAAGTCCTTTGTGGTTTCATGGCCTCTGTCAGAGCGAGCAGAGATAATACCAGACAGCTTTCCCCCCAAGGAATGTAAAATGTGTTTGGGCTCAAGCCAGTGAATCCACTGAGCCTTTTAACAGAACCCATCACAGAATCCAGCCTGATGCAGAGCTGTGTCGACAGATCTCAAGTTGCCTGTCCATCACAGAGTCAACATTAAGAGATGAACAACAACCGTTCGCACCTATGGTCGGTTTAGAGCAGGGATGCCAGGGTTTACGGCCCGACTGTACCTCACATTCGGCCCGCTGGGTGATTAGGGGAAAATATTTTTTTATTTTTTATTTCATCATTTTAATTTCCGGTCTATAAGCCGCTACTTTTTTTCATACGCTTTGAACCCTTGGCTTGGATGATTGGTGGATCCTGACAGCATGGGGCAATGTGGAGAAGTCAGTGATGGGGGCTGGACTGCTGTGTGATGAAGAGAACGGCGCACGCACGGATACGCCTCGAGACGATGGTGGCGGTGGGAGTGGTGGCGAGGGAGAGACTGTGACTGACGGAGTCGTTCTGGGGTTGTTCGGGTCACTGCGCTGAAAAAGACGACTTCAGTGGTTTTAGTGTGCGGCTTATATTCACGTGTGCTCAATTGCGGTATATATTTAATTTTCAGTGGAATCCTCAGCTGCAGCTGCACTGCTAGTGCTGACGGTAGACTAGTCCTCTTTTAATTGGCCTAATTATGCATTGATGTGTTTTCATATGTAAGCCTACATTTAATAAAATTAACAGTTTACACTTGTATTATTTAAAGCGGACCTAGACCGGAAGTTCCAATTAACGCTGTTTTTTTAGTGTGTATCTGCGTCATTACCTTGTTTAAGAAGCCCTGAAGGCTCAAAACAAACAGTTCAGCCACTGCTGAGAACACTGTGTTTTATTGTAATCTCGGGCTCAGCGAGATCTCTGAAAAACCCGATCCGGTTACGTAAACACCGGTTCTCCTGAACAGCAGATCCTCCTGCTCCGGGCACTAGTCCGGGCACACCCGGTTGCGTACATTGAACCGCAGAAGAAGAATAACGTCCGTTGTGGAGGTGTTTCACGAGCGACAGTGATTTCTGACTCTGGGTCTGACTCTGGGTCAAAGTCATAAAAGGGACTGCGGCGGGGAGTCGTGAAGAAGCTATTTTTAAACACTGTTAAAACAATGTTTTGATAATGAGGAGCAGTGCATCCACCGTTCCAGAGGGGGGAGCTGCGCTTCTGAGAGCGGGTGTGCTGAATATGTCACTTCCAGGTACTGGCCAATCACAAGACTGTCTTCTGGGTGAGAGAGTTGAGTCTCAAATCTCGTGGCTGGGAAACACCGTCAGAAAAGAGGATTTCTATCGGCTCGTTTACAGCAACTAGGAGGTTTTTGACCATAAAAACAACTTAATGTATGTATGTAGACCTCCATAACTAACATATATGTGCAGCAGGACCACTCTATGTGACCTTTAAAGGAAATGTGTTTAGTTGGCAACTAGTCTATTCTGTTGCATTTCTAATTTATAGAGGCATAAAAAAACAAAATGCAACTAACAATAACTCAGTATTGCATAATAAATGTTCAAAAAAAGCAGAGAATTGTTAATGAAGTTACATTTGCTTTTTCACCAATTCAGAATGAACTGTCAACAACCCATAGCATTACAAATATAAACAATCATCTCTTTGTGTACTATTCCATAACAATTCTATAAACATCAACCTCATCCATATTCCTCTTCAGAAAAGCTTTTTTTTTTTTTATCTTTATTTTTAAATAGATTTAAATTTGTTCTCTGTGTTAGTGTCATCATTTTTGAATTTACCATTTTAATACATAAAACGGAGATCAGATTCAAGGCTGTTTGTGTTTCTTTGTTACACTGCGTATGATGTCACTGTTTTTTTATTTATTATTATTTTATTATAATGTTGCCTTCACACCCCACAGTGGAAACACAACCACATTGGACTCACATGTACATGATGGCGAGACTTCAAGCATTCTTTAAAGCACATCACTGTGGCTCCTCTGCTTCACTTTGCTCGCAGTGCGTGAGTCAGAAGTTGAGAAATTTTCAACTTTCCAAGTGTGAGCGCCAGCCAGTCAAAACACATTATGCAAATATATGTGCTAGCCAAACAAATCATGTTTTTTACTTACTTAGGCTGTTCTCACCATTACAGATGTAACTGAATTAGTAGTTACTAAGTTACAAATTATAAAGGTGACTAGTTGTTAGGGAAAGTAACTATTGTGTTACGTTCAAATACATTTGAAAGTTTAAAGATGTTGGACCCAACCTCCACCCCCTCTTTAACAGAAATTAAAATTCAAGTGCATGTTCAATTATTTGTGATGAATCGGAATATTATTATGACATGGACATTAAATACAACAAACTACTGACAGAAACAGTGTACACAAACCTACACAACTCACACAAACTCGATCTGAGATTAAATGTGCGAGGCCGAAAAAATCAAGCTTCAGTTGTTTTGATTGCGTGGCACTGTCTCCTTCAGTGTTAATGGCCATTCATTTGGTGGAAGCGTGTGACACTGAAAGATGTTTCATTAGGAATAGTTGACATTTCTTTTATTTAATTACATTTATGGAAAAGTAATAGGCTATTCTTCCAGTTCAAGATGGCTGCTTTAGGGTTAACCAGGCTCGCCATTCCTGTTATCGATCGTTCACTCACTAAACACCCGCCCAACTCTGCCTCTGATTGGCTTACAGTGAGAATTTACTCTACCTCAGCCAATCATCATCACTTATGCGGTTGTCTCATGAGGAAGAACAGTAAAAGAAAAAGAGATCTAATTGGTCCGATGAAAACAGCTTCAATGAGCTAATTATTAAAGTAAAGTGACACATTTTTTGGCAGTAACGTTAACGGCGTTATTCCCATCACTGAAAAGAAAAGCCTAACGTGTGAGGCAAACACAAACCTGTGTCGATCTCGCCAAAGTACAATGCTTTAATCATGAAGAACTGCCAGTGGAAATCTCACAGTTGGAGTACAGTCTCAGTCAGTCATGACGAATACTGCGCCGCTAACCTCCACTTCTAGCACCAAAACATCAAGCCCACCCACTGTTGAGCAGTAACCCGATGTGAGACGACGTTCTTGCAGGACTTGACTCATCCTCAAAGTTAGAAGTATTGTCAGTCAAATGAAACAGAAAATCAGTGTGTGCCACATTAAGAGCTGTACTTCAGACTCTCTGAGCCTCTCCAGACCTGGCACAGACCTTACCCACAATTCATAGCATGGTAAGGGTATTAAACAGAATGACAGGGGGAAATCCAGACTCCTTGGCAGGAGCAGGTTTAGACCTACAGTGCATGTGCTCGGTAGCAATCATAACACGTTTTCATTCCAATAATAACACATATTATCCAAATGTTTTCATTTAGTTGGTTTTAAGCCAATACCAACACTATCCTGCTTATATACCCAGTTTAAAATAACAAACACTATTCTTTAATATGGGCCTCACTTTAGACTGACCACAGAAAAACTCTTCCTCTGGTCACTACAAAGGTTAACAAGCAGTTTGAGCCCTTGTACTCATTGAATGTACATTTCTTTGCACTTGCAGCTGCAAAGAATGACGAGTTCCAATAAGCACCAGTCAACTGTGGAAGGCAAGATGAAAAGGCTTATGTCTGGCAATAAAAATGCAGAAGGTCCTGGCACCAAAGAAAGATGACATGATGATAAAGGCTGCTTTAAAAAGTGCTGTTATATAAAGGCTACAGTGACTTTATGTGAATGTAAAATCATATACTAAAAGACTGACTCATGAACACAAATGGAAAAGTCACTGGCCACTTTATGAGAGATGAACCCACCTGATGACACCAGTCTGGCCATTTTCCACAGTGAAATGATGCTCACTGGATATTCACTGCTCTCTGTTAATATTGGAGATGGTTGCTCAAGAATTTCCAGGAGAACAGCAGTTTATGACATCTTCAAGCTTATCTATCTCATTAAATATTTTTCTTACAGTTTTTCTCAATTGTTTACACACAAATAATGGTACTTGAGACACAATGACCACAACAGGTAACTCATGCACCAACCCCCTGAACCAACTCTGCTAAACTACAAGCACAATTCCTGCTTTACACTCAAATTGCAGTTTTAAAACACACTTTTTTCAAAACACTACACACAATTCTCTGCATTTGGCACAATTTTCACGAAGAAAATCTCTGTTTCTGTTTTGTATGTAGACCACTGTATGTGCAACTTTGTGTTGGTTGGGATGGACACTGTGTACATTGTTTTTGTGGGAAATAAATAGGAATACAATATATTTGTTACTGTGTATTTGTGTGTTTTGAGTATAAAAACAATCCATCCATTATCCAACGCTTCATCCTCCACCAGAGGGTCGTGGGGTGACATAGGGCGATCTGTGGGGTCACACCCTGGACAGTTCGCCAGTCCATCACAGGGCCTATAAAAACAATATTATAACATATTTTACACACTTATGTATGTACTGTCTGTAGTAAGTGTAACACTAAACAAAAAAAGGCCTAAGTCATTATGATCAATGGAGAAGAAGTGTTTTCCATTCATCAAAGTGTTTTACAATGAGCACATCAGTGTTCAACTGGTTCTTATAAATGTCTGTTCATATGATGGTTTGTGTGTGTAATTAAAACAAAATACCATTTTGAGAACAAATAACATTGTTTTGAATGTAAAATTTCATTTTGCCCATTGTGTGTGTGTTTTTGGTTTTGTTCTGAGAGCATGAGGCATGCTTTCAGAAAATGTGTGTAAACAATCGAGAAAAACTGTAACTGGCAGTTGAACAGGTGTAAGTTGCCAGTGAGTTTATATTTGTTGATATATTTCTGTCTTTAATGATTCCTCGACATATGCTCATGACAAAATGGATGTAACTGAGGTAAGATTTGTTTTAGTTTTTACAGTTTAAGTTAATATATAAAACAGTTCACACTAAAGATAAGACAATGTGACATTTGCAAAATTAAATGTAAATTGCTGTGAAAAAGGGAACCGTGGTGTCACGATCCACACTCTCATTCACATCCATACACTGTCCTGTCATATTCCGGTGTTTTCCCTGCTGCTCCGTGTCTTCTCTCTCTATCTACTGGAGGCGTGGTTGACCCAATTCCAGAATGACGGTGGTGATCACTTCCACCTGCGCGGCTCCACCCCACATGCTTCTGATCATCAATCAGGAGTGCTCTTTAGCCGGAGCCGCCCGCTCACCAGCATCAGTTCGTAGTTTCGATACAGCCGGTAAGCACCCTACTTACCTGCAACTAGAAACCTTGACTCCCTGGAAAAATACTCACCACTCTGTCTTCCAGGTCACCACGTCTCCTGCCTTTCGAAAAGACGCGGAGGTTCCAGCAATTCACACCGCTCCTGGGATCACCCCCGCCTTCCGTCTACTCTTCTCGTCTCCAGCGGAGCTGCCGCTACGTCTCCAAGGACCTTCCCGTCCTCTGGAATCTACTGCTGCTCTCTGTCTCCTTCTGCCGAGGCGCTGCCTCTCTCCAAGCTCCCACGTTGGTCGCTGATGACACGTTCTGCTCCTCGTCTTCTCCAGCGGAAGTGTCGCTCGTCGCCAGCATTCTCTCGCATTCCTTGGGAACACAAACTTTACTTGCCACTGTGAAGCAGCTGACCCTCTCCGGCTCGGCTGCAGTTCATTCACTCATTCGTACAGCATATACTTACTTTCGGTATTAGCTTCTTGTTCACGTAGGCTAATAAATACCGTTAAACTTACCTCCTGTGTCCTGTCTGCCTCCGAGTCCGCCATTCTAGCTCCTAGTTGTTTTTTCCCATAAGGGATAAACGTAACATTACGAACTGACCAGAATGGACTCGGCAGACAGAGAAGCAGTGAGACGGGCGTTAACAGCCCGTGGCGAGGGGACACGTCACGTTATCGGGGGACACGTCACGTTACTCTCGGAAGTTGCCGCGTCAGTTAAAGATCTAGCTGCTAACTCACTCCTTAACTCACTGCTTCATTCACCTCTGTCCGTTTCACCACCGGTTAACACCACTCCTCCCAGTACTACCCCCGTTGCTTCTGCACGGGAACCTTTCGTTCCCACTCCCGAACGTTTTTTCGGGCAAGCTAAATAAATGTGATAGTGCTCTCTTGTCTTTGACCTACAACCCGCTACATATCCCTCCGATCATGCTGATTGCTTTTCTGGTTAATTTACTCTCTGGCAGCAATATTTAGTAACTCTGTCACTAGTTTTACGTCGAGTTTTCGATCACTCATTCCAAGGTAATGACATCCCCAATCGTTTGATCAACTTGAAGCAAGGAAACTCCTCGGTCACTGACCTCTCTGTAGATTTGGATGAAGGATGATTTAGCGACACGAGACGTGTCGCTAAATCATCCTTCCTATCACTTATAGAAATCGCCATATGGTTAGGCTGTAGGTTACGGGAGAGACGACGCGAGAAGGCGACGCATTTCACTCCCGCGATCCATCGTTAATCATCAACCCCCGAGTAACCTTTAGTCTACACTTTCACCCTCCGTCATTCACACTCACGACACGGAACCCATGCAGCTGGGCCGGACCCGACTCACTCCCAACGCCGGCTCAGATCAGGCTCCTGTATCTACTGTGGACAGCCTGGCCATCTCATTGCTTCCTGTCCCAGTCACCCAAAAGCCTAAGCTCACCAGCGCATGCAGGAGTGCTGGTGAGCAGAGCTGTATCCTGTCCAGTTCCCACACGAGTGATTCTGGCTGGTCAAGTCCGGTGAGGGCAGGAGACCATCTCCCTATCCTGTCTCGTTGTTGTTCTGGGGCTGACGAGAGCTTTATGGACCAACACGTGGCTGAACAAGATGGAGTCCCGTCCGTGCCTCTTCCCCAACCCAAGACCATCTGCGATCTGGACGGCAGGCCCTTGGCAGAGGTTACGCATATCACAGTGCCTCTTACCATTATCCTGTCAGGCAACCACCAGGAGGAGCTCCAGTTGTTCCTGATTCCGTCGTCTTCAGCCCCGATCCTCCTGGAGGTCTTTTCCAACGACCTGGCTCTCTCGCTGCCGCCGTATCGCCCATACGACTGCAGCATCGACCTACTCCCAGGAGCTACTCTACCATTGAGACGCCTGTACAACCTTTCCCGAACCGAGCACCAAAGCATGGAGGACTATGTGAACCAGTCTTTGGCTGCCGGCCTGATTCGTCCCTCCTCTTCCCCAGTTGGTGCAGAGTTCTTCTTTGTACAGAAGGACGGCTCACTCAGACCCTGCATCGACTATAGAAGATTAAATGACAGTACGGTTAAGAACCGCTACACCCTGCCCCTCCTGGACACTGTCATCAGCCCTCTGAGCAAGGCACGTTTCTTTTCCAAGCTGGACCTGTGGAATGCTTACCACCTCATCCGCATTCAAGAGGGCGACGAATGGAAGACTGCATATAATACACCCATGGGACACTTCGAGTACTTTGTTATGCCCTTCGGCCTCACGAATACCCCAGAAGTCTTCCAACATCTGGTCAATGACATTCTGCACGACATGCTGGACAGGTTCTTCTTCGTCTACCTGGACGATATCCTGATCTTTTCTGAGACCGAAGAGGAACACGTCCAGCATGTCCGCCTAGTCCTACAACGACTCCTAGTGAACAAACTCTTCATGAAAGCCGAGAAGTGCTACTTTCACGCCCAGTCTGTCCCGTTCTTAGGTTTCATCATTGAGCAAGGAAGTCTCTCCCCTGATCCCACCAAAATCTCTGCAGTGAAGGACTGGCCCACGCCTCTGACTCGAAAGCAGCTCCAGCACTTTCTGGGTTTTGCTAATTTTTATGGACGTTTCATTAAAGATTACAGTCGAATTGCAGAACCCCTGACTGAACTCACTTCTCCTAAACAGATTTTTCTCTGGTCCGAGGAAGCCGAGGCAGCCTTCCATCGTCTAAAGGAGAGATTCACCTCGGCACCCATCCTGTCTCATCCTAATCCCGAGCTGTAGTTCACCTTTGAGGTCGACGCCTCTGACACGGTGGGGGCGGTCCTCTCCCAGCGTGACCCGGGCGACCAGAAGCTCCATCCTTGCGCCTTCTTCAGCCGCCGTCTCTCACCTGCTGAGAAGAACTACGACATGGGCAACAAGGAGCTTCCTAGCGGTCGTCCTGGCATTGCAAGAGTGGAGGCACTGGCTGGAGGGGACTGCCCAGCCATTTATAGTTTGGACCGATCACAAGAACTTGGCATATCTCCAGAACACCAAACGCTTGAACTCTCGACAAGCTCGGTGGGCCCTCTTCCTTGGGCGGTTCGACTTCACCCTCACATTCCGTCCTGGGACCCGGAATGTCAAACCCAAAGCCTTATCTCGTCTCTACTCAGATGATCCTCCGGACCAAGAACCAGACCCCATCCTACCCCCCAACCGCATCTTGGGTGCAGCTTCCTGGCCTGTGGAGATGAGGGTACGCAGGGCTCAACAGGCTGAACCTGACCCAGGAGGGGGACCTCCTAATCGTCTGTTTGTTCCCTCAACCATGCGCTCCGAGGTGTTGCAATGGGGGCATTCTTCAAAACTTGCATGTCATCCTGGAGCCGCCTGCACCCTTTAATTCCTCAGGCAGCGGTTTTGGTGGCCACTATACCTCAGGACATGGCCACTTTCATCTCTGCCTGTCCCATCTGTGCTCGAGGCGAATCATCCAATCGTCCACCTGCAGGACTCCTCAACCCTCTCTCCATCCCTCATCGCCCACGGTCCCACATCGCCGTCAACTTTGTCATGTCTTCAACTCTCCAAGACAACCAGACATCTCGTTTGTGAATTTTCTCTCTCAATGGTTGACGACAGGCTGAGTCATCGCAGAGATGGTGCTATATTATAGCATTGGCTGGACGCCATTATGCCATGTATGTTTGATGTCAGAGATGGAAGCTCAGTTTTGAGACTTAAATGAATCCAGAACCATTTTTCTTTCTGTGAAGGATGCATTATTGTGGCAGGACGTGTCCACATGAATCTTCTGTTTATCCTCTCAGTTTCAGCAAATACATCAACTGGTTCCCTTTTTTTTGGGTCTCAAACACGCACATAGAACCCTGCCTCATTCCTGCAGCTGCACACACTCGTATGCTTCTTCAGCTGTAATCGTTCACTCAAGACTCACAGACTAACAACAGAGTTTTAAAATAAAAGCCAGGTTTTCTGACACTGTTTGCTTGCGAATGTTGACTATTTAAGGATAAGAAGAAGGTTTTAGGAGTCATCAGCTTTCCTGGTTTGATAATCGGTATGTTTGGCGCTTTTCCATTAGTTCTAGCACCACTGGACTTGACTCTACTCTACTCTAGTACCTGGTACCTAGTACGTTTTTTAGTAGCTGCTCTGACAAGGTTCCATGTAGGGATGCAACGGTATTCAGTATTTTACCGAACCGTTTGGTACTCCCTGCTCGGTTCAATACACAACGGCAAACAACGGTATTTCGATACATTTCAGCCCATCATAAAACATTATCAAAACTTTGTATAGCTGTGCGACTAGATCCAGTCAGGAGCGGAGACATACTGCGGCGCTGTACTCGGTGCCATGGTCTGCTCATGCTGCAGAAACAATGGCGAGGGAACAAGACTCGAGTTTGAAGAGGCACCGTCTTCGTTTAAGTCCGTTTAAGTGTGGGATTATTTTTGGATTCAGCGCAAACTACGATGAGAATGAGAAAAGGACTGTCAACAAACAAACCACGGTGTACAAGCATTACGTTGCAAGCATCAGTTATGCAGTGAAGTTAGTTTTAAGTTGGATATCGACAGATATGATTCGCTCTGGGTAAACGTCTACCTTGCGTCACAACGTTGAGTTTGGCTTCACCTACAGTGTGACTACAGCCTCTCATTGTCGTCATCACCATCTCTTTCACTTGGAGCAGCATGGTGCATTTGTAGTTGTAGTTTCTGTGAGTGGGTTAAAATTGTGTTTATTTGTATTGGATAGCACTAAACTTTACGTTTAATTTGTGTGGTTTTATGTTTGCTCATGAATTTGATCTGATAGTGCAATATTGTTTAAATAAAGTTTGTGGTTTGATTATATCTGTGCTTTTAATAATTTTTACAATGCAATATTGCCTTTGCTGGTCTGAGTAGTTTTATATTATGATATCAAAACCGTACCTATACCGTGGCCCAAAAACCGTGATGCATACCGAACCGTGGAAAAACTGTACCGTTGCATCCCTAGTTCCATGCAAGCTCAGCTGATACTAAAATGTGACTGAACAACCCGTTCGAGTCTTCAAACTGTATAATGGCTAAGTGTCATAAATGTTATAAACTTTACTGTTGAAATAAACCTTTACACAAAATACATTGAGCCAATACACTTTAGCTCACTATCTCAAAGTATCATTTTAAAAGCCCAATGTGTAAGCGCCTCGAGTTTAAATGGGTTTTTGACTAGTGAGAAGGTGTTTAATGAGGATTCAACAACAGGTCGAATGAGTCTGTATTGCATGTTGGATTTATTGGCTTTAGCTCTGAACAGCATTGGTGGAGAGGCAAGATTTTAGAAACGATGCTAATTATTTTCTTTATCTGCTTAATTTGGTTCAGCAAAGCAGAATTTTGTCATTACTGGCAGAACTCTATAAAGTGTATTGATTTTTCAGCTGTCAGCACGGACATTACCGTCCCATTTGCCATGAATATTGTGGTAAACCTGTACAAACATAACGTATCAAGACCCTTTTGCTAACTACATATAAAAGGCCTTATCTGAGACCAAAACAAGATTTAAACCAATTATACTTTGACCAAAAAGTTAATTTTGCAAAATTGACACCCCTAAATTTTACACACTAGACCATTTATGGTTCATGCTCATGCATGGACAGTCGAAACACTGAATTAGTGCTCGTCCTCTAAGATTATGGAAATGGGCGTAGCAGACAACCACAGAACATGAGCAATACATTGGCAAAACTTTTTTGAGAAACTTGCAAGTTTGTTTGAAACTAAACCTCAAAGACTACATTTTGTACTCTGTCAATGCTGCCCTCTAATGGATGTATTGCTCATCAATCATGCTAATGTAAAGCACAGAGGGGAGAAAGGTTTGTGGGTATTAACGGTTATATTTCTAATACTGCAGACAAAACAGGAATATTTGATGTGCAGTAAAATGTGTGAGCTGTTAAACTCTGAGCATGAGAACGTTCATCTGACATCTGAGTATTTATTTGAGACACAGTTCTGGACACGTCATCTCATTTCCAATAAATGAAGAGCAGTGAAAATCTGAGCAACACTTAATCTGTTGTGTTTTATTCCCGCACTTGCATGCACAGTTTCCTTTGACACTGCAAAGGCAAAATGGCAAACTAAGAGGGGAAATAGTACTGAGGGGATTGTGCCAGCAATGTGGCCGTGATTTAAAACAGTTCAAACAGAATAATTTTCCTTTGGCGCTGTGTGTATTTTTCATCACAATAGTCACATTAGTCGCATATGACACACGGTTGTACTTTTACTACCACAACACCATCATCACGTAAACCTCCTGTGCTAAAAGTGAAACGCAAGAACTGTTTCCTGCGCTGGGTCATGAAGGTCTAAAGGTCATAATATGTGAAGACTGTTGCTGATTAGAAAAACGTTGTTAGTGCACCAGTAGCTTTGTTTACATGGAAACAAATAACTGACACTGAGAATAAAAATGTTTTGTGTAAACATGCTAATCCCAATACTCTGGTTTGATACGGCCCATTCAGAAAATAAGTTAATTCCAGTCAACAGCAGTTTATGTTGATAATTTTTCCCATCAGCGTTCATGTTAACAGTTGATCATGACTTTTCAGTGTGTGTTATCATCTGTCCACCCTCCATAAACATGATGTAAAAACAGATAGTAAATTAAATGTGTTCCAGATAGAAGATCTGCCCTTCTAATAGAGCTAACAGTGCCATGGGAAGAGGGGTTTTGAGGCTGCCCATGAAAGGAAGAGAGTAAAGTATGCAGACTTGGTGGCAGAGGGTAGGGAAGGCAGAGGGGTTGTGAAGCTCTATCCTGGGAGCTACTCGGCTTTATTGGTGTCTCAACATTACGTTTCCTAAAAGACCTCTTCCAGTTCTTCTGGGGGAATCCCGAGGCCGGGTTAGGGTTCCCAGGCCACACGAGAAACATGGGGCCAATTCCAAGTCCTATCTTAACCCTCAATCTTAACCCTCAAGGTCAACCCTTAATCTTAACTGGCCCTCAAAACCAAGTGTTGAGGGTTATTTTGTCACTTAGAAATGGGACACCCCTTAAATGCAGATACGTCTTCAGACTGTAGGGGGCAGAATAACACGAAAGCTGCGTTCAGTCTGTCAACTCCAAAAAAGAAGAAGAACACATTTACGTCACGATTATTTATTACGATCTGTTTGTCAGTCAAGTTATTAGGTTGTCAGTTAGTTATAAGATTATACTCATACAAATACCACAACCACGGACATATTCAGCTGACAGTTACCACACACCACGGCTTATTGAAAAGTAAACGATAGCAAACGATATACAATCGCTTGTCCTTGTTGTTGAGATTGAGGGTTAAGCAAGGAATTGGAATTCACCCATGCTCTCTTCAGCAAGCCCTGTGTCTTCGCTGAGGCCACCTCCCAGTGGGATGTGCCTGGAACACCTCACTAGGGAGGCGTCCAGGAGGCATTCTCACCAGATGCCCAAGCCACCTCATCTGGATGCTCTTGATGCCAGTGTTGGACAAGTTACTCTAAAAAAGTAACTAGTTACAGTACTAGTAACTTCTCCCAGAAAGTAACTAAAGTAGTTACTAAGTTGCAAGTTTTAACTAAATAGTTACTTTGGAAAGTAACTATTGCATTACTTTCAAGTAATTTTCAAATAATCTAAGCTATTTTAACGTTTAACTGTGGGAAAGTGAGACTAGAATCCAATAAAATGTGATGAATTATTGTAGATATTATAATTACTATGCTTATAGAGAGGATTGATAACAATATCACAATATATGTTTTGGAACTTTTGAACTTATTTATTGCACCTCAACTAAGCAAAATTAAATGACGTTTGTTAAGCAATGTACCAAAAAAAATGTTTTCACATAATGTAAGTACTTTCTTCCTAGAATCTTCATCTATCTTCATCTTCATCTTCTTCACTAAAACCACTGAAGTGGTCTTCTTCAGTGTCGGACTTGAACAGCCTCAGAATGACTTTGTCAGACACAGTCTCTCTTTCGTTGTCGCTCTCACTGTCATTTGTGCATGTGCCGTTCTCTTCATCACGCAGCAGCTTTTCCAAACCCGCTGGTGATCGTGGATGTTTTCACACTGCCCCACACTGTCAGGATCCACTGGCAGACTTGAGCTAAAGTTGCTCTTCGCACTAGAGTCTTCTTCGAAACATCAATGAGCTGTGGTCCCCGACTGATGACCTTGCACCTACCAGACTACTCATGCATAGTCCTCCATGGACAGCAATGAAGGTGTGACAGGCCAAGAGCCCAGCAGGAATACCATCCTTGCATGTAAACTAGTGCTGTACCTGTTCAATATTTAAATATCTTAAGCCTGTCAAACATCCCCTGCGAACCTCATGTGGAGGATAAAGCGGTAGAGGAAGCCTGTCAATATGTTATTAACAGACAAATAAACAGTACCTGGTTTAGAGATTTATCTGTTGCATTTCCACTGGTATCTCTGCCAATTAACTGCCAAGTTGGCAGTGCACACACTGGAGCCTTACTAAGTCACCTGCTAAGTTTGAAGCCTTTCAAGTAACCCCTTGTAGCAGTGCAAACTTACGGTGGGACCGACAGGGGCAAACTCACTGCAAACCCCAAAACACCAGCAAATAAGCAAACGCCATCAAATAAGAAAACACCAGCAAATAAGAAAATGCCAGTCTGCCAATCTTCACGTCCATATAAATAGGGAAGTTGGAGAAAGATTTATTTGATCAAATAAAATGTGCAAATGACCAGAGTGACATTTTGCTCTTTTCAAGAAGAGACCAGCCCCCATTTATCTTTTTTATTATTCCTCCTTTGTCGCACCACAAAAGCTAATATCCTTCAATGTTTAGGACCCTGATTTATCCACTGACTGACTGCGGTCAGAGTAATCTTCAGTTCCTTTCCTCCTGCTCTCCACAAGTGGGGTGTCCCGGGGTCAAGTGGTCAGTCACAAAGCCAAAGTGATCACTGCTGTAACTTGTGTTTGACGTGTTTGATTACCACTAACCCACAAAGATGACCGCTTCCATGGCCACCAGTGGTGAAAGAGCCGAGAATGTGACCAGTTGCAGCTGATTAATAGAAAAATAAAGTCTCCCTGGTTCATTTTGAGGTCAGCAGACTTTTTCACACTCGCCAAACTTTGCTGAGACACACATTCTGTAGGAACATCCTGGTAATGATCCACACTCTCTTGTTCCTTCCATGTGCTGGCTGCATATACTGTATATATCATAGTGTGTGTGTGTGTGTGTGTGTGTTGGTATAACTAGTCTTTTCTTGTGTTTATGTGTGATTCAAGTCTATTGGAAAATGTCCAGTCAGGTCACATGATGGATCCCATGCCCCCTTTCATTCCATACATTAATTGGACACTTGAGTAAACACACACAGTACTCCTTTCTCTTTGTCCCCTTTCTTTCTTTCTTTTAAGTTAGTTTCATGAACAAACTAATTAAGCAGGCATCTCCCCTGCTGCTTAATCTACAAACATCGATCTTGCCAGAGCTCATGGAGAGACACGGCATTTGAATAAAGTAGATTATGTACAGGAAACAGTAGATGCAAGATAACCTAAGAAGTTACAACAAGAACAGCATCTGATTCCACTTCTTTCTTTTTTTAATCATTTCTTTTGAAACCACTTATTAGGTAATCAGTTGCATACGTGAGCTCATGTTTATGAACCAACATTCTATTTAATATTTACAGATGTGCATGTCAGTATGTTTCAACCGCTTGTGTACTTATGGGTGAAGCGAGGAAATGAGGGTGAGGACCTTATTACCTTGTATTGAATGTGTTTAGACACAAAAAGTTCCTGGTTCTTTGTTCAAGTTAAAAAAAAAAAAATATATATATATATATATATATATATATATATTTATATGGCTGTATGTGACTGTGTTTCAAAACTCAAAAGAATAACAGATTTTAGCCACTTAAAGGTGAAGTAAGTAGTTTATAGTGACAGTGGCTGAAATTTACAACAACAAACTGCTCCTCTGCTCACCCTGAGCGATACGGTATCCTCAGCAGGTCAAATGTCGTCCTCGTCGTCTTTCTCCGTGTCAGATGTTCAGATGTATAAGTGTGTCTTTTGTATATCGTATCAGCATTGGTCTTAGACATGTAAGATAGCAAAATTAATTGATTTCTTTTTTTCATACTGTGTTAGCGTTAATGGCTAATAGCGAACTAGCGAGCTAGGTGCAAGTACACACAAACTGTCACTGCAATAACTGGTAATGATAGTTATTTCACATAGCCGTTTGGAGATGGGGTTAGCAGAGAACGTATTTACATTTGCAGAGCCCAGATACGTTCGGTACGAGAGGGAGGAGAGGGCGAGGACGAGGACGAAGGACAGCTCTTCGTGGCCGCGGTAGAGCTGTCAGAAGCCGGCGAGGGAGAGAGCGAGCTACCATGGCCACTCCACTTCCACTCTGTTTATACCTCAGACTTCCTGCTCCGTCAGTGGAGGCGGGACTTCCGCTACAAGAAAAGCAACGCTTGATTTGTTCTCGCGGGTTGGTCCTTACAGGCTCCGGTAAAAACATGGCGTCTCGCTGCTAACAGTGGCAATGCAACAGCGGCCCGTGACCATGTTATTTTACATTACTTTTTGAAAATGAAACAAAAACTATTATACAGCGACTAGACAATGCAGGAGCACATCATATGTATAAAAAAGTGGATTTTGGGTTATATAAACCCATAAATACTACACAGTGTCCCTTTAACAAAAAAAAATTATAAAATCTATACCTGCCTAAGTCTACAATAGCTTCAGTATATGTTTGGCCCCTTAATTACCATTGGACAGCCTTTACCAGTTTGTTTACCTCTCACTCTCCTGCACCAAACTCCATTGAAATAAATCACACATTTTCCAGAGTTTCCCATCCACTGTTACCTTTAGGAGCAACTTCAAATGTATTATTCTGTTACTTCTTTATCAAATCCTTTTACCTTACTAACTTACCAGTGAGGCAGCAGTAGACCAGTCACTCCGGTGTCCCTGTGAGCTAAAAACACTGACTTTCTCTCACTCTCCTGCGTGAGAGCGAGTAAATACCTAAATCCAAAAAAAAAAACTTTTTTTAAAGTTGTCCTGTGTTGTGATTGGCCAGCCAACGATAGCTTTCTCAACTGTCTTGTGATTGGCCAGGTACCTGGAAGCTCCCTCTCTGGAACGACGGATGCACTGCTACTCATTATCAAAACATTGTTTTAACAATGTTTAAAAATGGCTTCGTCACGACTTCCCGCCGCAGTCATTTTTTACTCCTTTGACCCGGAGTCAGAAGACACTGTCACAAGTCAAACACCTCACGTATGGTTCAATGTATGCAACCGGATGTGCCCGGACTCGCAGGAGGATCTGCTTTTCAGGAGCAGGGATCCTTACGTAACGATTCCAGGCTTTTTCAGACCACTTGCAGAGCCCAAGAATACAATAAAACCCAGCGTTCTCGGCAGTGGCTGAACTGTTTGTGTCAAAACTTTAGGGCTTCATAAACGAGGTAATGGCGTAGATGCACACCCAAAAACAGCTTCATTTGGAACTTCCGTTCTATGGACTCTTCAGGATGTCCTCATTATAAAACAATATACGTTGTGTACTTGTTGTGTCTGGACTGAATCCAAAAATATTGATTTGGAACTTACAAAGTATTGTACAAAACTTTCCCATAGTTTGCAGGAAAGTGAAATAGCAACTTTTTTTCTGAGCTGCTTCAGTTCTCCAAGACAACCGTGCATCTTGTTTGTGAATTCACCCTCTTGCTGGTGCATGGACAACAGGCTGAGTCATCACAGAGAGGATGACTCTACAAAAACAAAGAGACAAGAGAAAAACGCTGCAAGGGATCGCCAGCGCCATAGTTTCACGTGGCGAGAGGGGAAGTTCATGTTTGGTGTTCACATTAAACCAGAACTGTTTTTTTTTTTTTTTCTCACGGAGGGCTCTGTGAGAAAAGTCACCGTTGGTGCCGGGCATGTCCTCATGAATCCTCTTGTTTATCCTCTTTCAGATCCACTGGCATAGCATGTGCGCTTTGTGCCAAACACAGTTCACATGAACCATCCCGTGGCCCCTAGACTTCACTGTGTTAATTGGATGGTTTACGAGAGCAACCTGGTTTACAGCCAGCAGTCATATTGTACATAAAACACATCAAGCATCACAACACAAACAGATAAATAAATACAGAATACAAAACATTACAAGCCAGTTAGAGAGCTGATAGCAGCAGTAATTAATGACTTTTTTTATTTGTGTTCAGGATCAGGGCAGATTTTATCAGCGAACTCGCAGGCTGAGTGTGCTGGGTGCGTGTGGACAACACATGTGCAAACTGAAGTTCCACACCACCGGGAGATAGAGTATTAAAGGTCACATAGAGTGGTCCTGTTGCACATATATGTTAGTTATGGGTAGGTCTACTTACATACATTAACTTATTTTTATGGTCAAAAACCTCCTAGTTGCTGTAAACAAGCCGATAGAAATCTGTCCTTTTTGAAGCGCTATTTCAGACATAAATCTTGCCCGAGAAGACAGATGGTGTTGTGATTGGCCAGTACCCGGAAGTGACATATCAACACACCCGCTCTCAGAAGCGCAGCTCCCCCCTCTGGAACGGTGGATGCACTGCTCCTCATTATCCAAACATTGTTTTAACAGTGTTTAAAAATAGCTTCTTCACGACTCCCCGCTGCAGTCCCTTTTATGACTTTGACCCGGAGTCAGACCCAGAGTCAGAAGACACTGTCGCTCGTGAAACACCTCCACAACGGACGTTATTCTTCTTCTGCGGTTCAATGTACGCAACCGGATGTGCCCGGACTAGTGCCCTGAGCAAGAGGATCTGCTGTTCCGTAGAACCGCTGATTACGTAACCGGACCGGGTTCGGAGCAGGATCTCACTGAGCCCGAGATTACAATAAAACACAGCGTTCTCAGCAGTGGCTGAACTGTTTCTTTCGAAACTTCAGGGCTTCGTAAACAAGGTAATGAGGCAGATACACACTAAAAAACAGCGTTAATTGGAACTTCCGGTCCTGTAATCCCCGTTCACCAAGGAGAAAACATTTCGACAACAGACGAAGTAGTCACCAAAGATAGTCACCTGAGCCTCGAACCAGCTGACACACCAACTCCTCTGCTGATGGGCCTTTTAACTGTGAGCCGCTCGAACCAGACGTGTCTGAGGGAGCTGTATCATCGCTCTCTTTCGACCAGCCAGTGACCAAGTAGAAAGAGAACTTGGCTTGTAACCGTGTTGCCAGTTCAAATCCCCAGCAGGTCAGAAACACGCAACCCCCGCTGCTACCCCTGTGCTGCGCTGCATTGCCTACTGCTTCTAATTATACGAAGGTTTCTATTTGAGGATGGTTTAAATGCACTGAAGGAGTTTCCCCCTGTGGGACTGATAAAGGACTAATTTTTATTGGTAGGAATGCGTCCTATTACTGTAAAGTCAGATACTACAGGACCCTGGCACGCGAATACCAGGGTCTGCACATAAGCTCAAGCTGCAACAGAAAGCAGAATAAGCTGCTGATTCATCTGAATCTTTCAGTTAAAGGTGAAGTAAGTAGTTTATAGTGCCATCTAGAGGAGAGGCTGAAATTTACAACAAAGAACTGCTCCTCTGCTCACCCCCTCCCTTCCCTGAGCGCTACGGTATTCTCAGCTGGTCCTCGTCGTCTTTCTCCGTGTCAGCAGATCGTGAGGCGAGGGAGAGGGCGAGCTACCGCGGCCGTAGCAGACGAGGCGGAGAGAGTGGAGGCGGGACTTCTGCTACAAGTAAAGAGACGCTTGATTTGTTCTCTCGCGTTTGTCTATACAGGCTCCGGTAGAAACATGGCGTCGTGGCAATGCAGTAGCGGCCCGCGACCATGTTATTTTACATGACTTTTTGAAACACTACGAAAATGAAACAAAGAATATTATACAGCGACTAGACAATGCAGGAGCACATAATATGTATACAAAAGTGGATTTTGGGTCATATAAACCCATAAATACTACATAGTGTCCCTTTAAGGCTCAAATTAACTGAGTTAATTCAATCAAATCTAAGTAGGACTTTGGTGAGAAAAACTGAATTGTCTCAGGAGAAATACAAAAGGAGGGAACACAGATCACATTTTTTTTTTCTTTTAGTCTGAATTAATGTCAGTTAAATGTTCTGCAGTCATTGTTGATGAGGTGGGAGTACTTGCTGTCTTTGTTCGAGCTGGACTCTCACATGGAGGCTGTGGGAATGGACTGAAGGAATGCTCCCTGAAGGGAACCAGAGTGAAAAACACCAAACTAAAGAAAGCCTCTGTGGTCACAGGACCCGTGGGTACAGTATGAGAGAGCGAGGATCAGCTCATAATGTCTGCCTCTCTCTCTCCCATGCCCCTAAGGCCCGCGTCTTTACCCTGATGAGGCCTCTGTTCGGGTCGGACACCCTCACCCCCCGTCCTCCAGCAGACTCAGTAAATCAACAATGTTACCTCTTTAGGACCCTTTTCTGGCATAAACACTGACCTTTGTCAGGACCAGCTGTCCACAGGGAGACTGAAACCTGGTTCTAATGAGGCAGAACCTTATTTCGGAGAAACTGGTTCTGTTAAAGACACATTTGAATTGTGGTTAGGTTAAAGTTATCGTTAGGGATAGACTGTCCAAATGAATGGAAGTAGAGGTCTTGAAAGGACGTGTGCTGTGTGTGTGTGTGTGTGCGTGTGTGTGTGTGGGGGCACTATAAAATGGTGTTTTTTCAGGGGCAGGAGCAGCTGTTAAAATGTTATCCCACCATTCTGTCTCAGATCTGGTGGCTCAGCTGTGCCGTGTTTTGCTCCAGTCTTACCTGTGATCTTGACTTTAAACTCTGAGAGCTGATGAACTCTCTGTGAGGGAACACGACACAAACACTTCATCCCCACTGACAACCTGGTGAGAGCTGACTGTACGGCTGCAGGACACTGGACGTGAACACGTTCTACCAATTAAATGCATTTTTTAAAGAGTATTTATGTAATGTAGTAATACCCGTGTTCAATTATTTCTAGTATTTAATTTAATATTTGTGTGTCATGATAGACTATATCCTGTATTATAGCACAGATGCTGCTAATTTAAAGCAGTAGATAATAGCTGGATGGATATTGCGAGCGAGTTCCAGAATTCCATGTCTTTAGTCCGTGTTTCGTTTGCAGCAGACAGTTTTTAATTTTTTTTTTGTATCCCTTTTGTTTACATAAATATTTACAGTATATTTTTCTATCGCACTTTGCATTTTCTGAGCCCTCAAGGAGCCGATAAATGTTCTTTTTTATTATGGAAGGGCATCTGGACATTCTTTTCTTTGTTGAAGCAAACACATGTCAGTCATCCACACAACTGGACTAAAACATTAGGATTCCGTGGTCACTGCAAATATGTAAATGTGATGTAATTACTGTTCCAAACAGTGACTCCAAGCGCAATTCTAATTTATATATTTTTTATAAATGTAAACACTTCTCCAATGCGGACCTTCGTCTCAAAGTTTTTTAGTTTGGTAACATTTACGACTCTGCTGCACTCATTGCTGCAGCCTGTTGTGTGCAGAGCTGACTGAGCAGGTGTCACAGTGATTCATGCTGTTATTGAGCAGTTGGCAGTTGGGGTGGAGCAACAAACCAAATCACCACACCAGAATATAAGCACAGTTTGTAGGCCATGAAAAATTTAATCAAATCATAATTAAAATGGTTATTTTAGATTTAACAAGTTCCCTCAATGTCCATACTGTGAGTCATACTGTGCTCATTATGACTTAATTTGACAATGTTCATAATGTCCCTTCAAAGCATGGTCCAACCCAATTTGTTCCCTATTTTTGTCATTTGTAATGAAAACAGATAAATCAATTAAAACTCATTGTAAAGAAGTTTTCTCATTCATTTTGAAGCTTTTTAGACTATATATGTACATATGATTCCACAGGAGGCAAAAGGGAAGTTGAGGGCCGTTATATTTATCCCTTAAATTAGTCCAGTTGTTTTCCAGCACATTCCTTCAGCTATGACATCTCTGTATAAATACACATCCTCGGCTAAACATATAATATATATATATATATATATTATGACCACACAGCCACTTGAATGTAGCTGCAATTTAAAATACATGCACACGCAATCGCCTGGTTTAGTTCTGTGTATGTTATGTCTCGTCCACAGTGGTGGAGCTCGGCTCCAGTGTTGTATGTGTGTGTGTGTGTGTGTGTGTGTGTGTGTGTGTGTGTGTCGTAAGAACAAAGATGCACAGAAAACAAAATCGACTGTGACACTGTTCCACAGAGTAAACAGTACGGTCACCATCAGCAGCAGCATATCTCTGCACCAGGTCAGGCTGCAGTTGCCATCCCACACTCCCTTCACTTCAGTGTGTCTTCAGACTGAGTCTCAGAGCCTGATGGATGTGGCGGTCCAGTCTCGGGGACCACCATGGCAGCTGCCAGCACTCATGCTCTCCTTTCATCAGCTCCCACTCAGTAAACTTTGTGGCCATTGTGGGTTTTTAGCTCTGCTGCAGCGTGCGTGTTTGGATCATGTGGACATCATGTGGTGAGCTTTTTCAAAAGAACCTGCCATCCTGTAATTCCAGCTGAACAAAAGCTCAATGTTCCCGCCTCCCCGATATAAAGCCGGGGCAGTTTGAGCACGTCGCGTTCACTCCGGATGAAAAGGAGCGGGACATTGTGCGGTAGCGTGCCAGCTGCGGCGACGTGACGTTTCACTCTCACATCGCCTTGTACTTGTTTGTTCTCCACCGGCGAGATTGATAAAGATGTTTTACAGCGAGGCACAACACCACCTGTGCCCGAATTCAATGAGCGAACACACAAACAGACTAATTGCCACTGTTCTGAGCACCGATGCCTACAGTAAAACCAATTAAAAACCTGACCACGAAGAGCAATCAGCTATAAAATGTACTGAAATATAAATGTCACTCACTAACCAGATTCCCAACTAAGATGTGGATTTTAATTTGATTTAACATGTTTGTTCAATGCAAATAACTTTGTTTTCTTTACTATGTTGTGAAAACAATAAAAAGAATATTGGTAAAACTCAATGGGGGCCACTGAGTGTCTAGCTTGTTCAGTTGGTGAAAAGAAAGTCCATATTTTTGAGAAAAAGACAGAAACAATATTTACAATTATATTTCATGCAATTTAAAAAAAATTAAAGTTTTTTTTTTCATATGAAATGATGAATAGTTCACAATTTACATTTTCTGATGCAAAATGTATCCATAAATAGAAAAAACAACCTCATTATAACTTGATATTAAGTGGTGGTGCCGCATGACATCGATGGGAATCAATGGGACCTTCCTGGCTAAATAAAGGATAAAATAAAATAAAATCCAGGGCCTCCACAGAGCAGGGTTGGAGGCATTTTTTAACCAACACTCTTGTCTGGTTGTGCTTCTTTGGTGAACTGAGCACATTGACATTGCTGCATTGTCTACCTCAAAAACAATGGATTACCACAACAACAACAGGTTTACTACTCAGGGCAGGAATGGAGACAAAACAGATAAGAGCTCACCGTGACTGGGTGCATCCTGACCTTCACCAAATGATCGAGGAGATTTGTCAGGTTCAAAGAAAGTCCAGTTTGACCCAAGTATCAAACCAAGCGGTGAAAGCACACTACATTTGAAAAGGTTGGGATATTTCCCTTTCAGATTCATATTTTCAGAGTGTCATGTGGACATAACAATGTGTTTTATGGCAGGGATGTTGTGAAGCTATGAGGCTTCAGAGCCTAAACCTGACCACAGTCAAACAGCACTACCACGTCGACATGCAAATAAGTGATTTAATTTTGGTTAAAAAAACATGTGTGGCTTGCAGAAACCAGACCAGAAAGGTTGGTGCGTGATGCCCGGGCAAAACACAGAGCCCCAAAATTGCTCGAGCAGCAGCTGTGCCAGCGCCATGTGAATGGGTGTGAATGGCAACATCCATCCATCCATCCATTATCTACCGCTTTATCCTCCACCAGAGGGTCGCGGGGGGTGCTGTGCCTATCTCAGCTGACACTGGGCGATAGGCACTGTGCACCCGGGACAGTTCGCCAGTGTGAATGGCAACATTTAAGTGTATATCAAGATGGAATATTATTGAATATTTTGCCATTTACTTTTGGCGACGGGTTCCCTAGAAAGTGGCAAATGTTGCAGAATAATTCTGGATCTGCTCAAAAAGTCTTTGGTTCCTCTTTTACTAATACAAAAATACACCAATAACTTTCAGGGTTTCTCTGCACTGTGTTTGTTGCGTAATCCCGCTGACAGACAACCAACAAACAACAAGGAGAACATGACAATTTTGGGTTGAATTAAAGCTTTACTCTACGTGAAGTTGACAGATACCAGAGGACACGCTGCTCATTAGTTCTCACCCGCTTTTACAGCATGTTCAAACCACAGCACAGAGTGGAAGTGATTTTCTCCCTGAGGTAAAGTATGTGTTATTAAATCTGGCCCTCTGACAAGGACAAAAGTAATAGGTTGCATGTACTGTAGAGTAAGTGCAGGCCCCGCCCCTCTGCTTCCAATCAGCCTTGTGCTGCTTGCTTGCTCGCTTGGGGAGGACCATCTGCTGAGGACATGGCCCGAGCAGGGTGCAACTCAATCCAGATGCCACGAAAAACATGAGTGGTTTCTCCTTGTGGTAGCAGAGCTGTGTTCCACCTCGAGTCCTCTGGAAAGAGTAGAGTCGACAGTAGAGTCGTGAAAAATGATTTTCTAAATTGACAATTTGTTACGTAACTATGGCAATTCCCAATCCTACGTAACAGCAGGGATTCTTTTATTGAACGTAAAGACTTTGCTCCAGTGCAACGACAGTGTCATGTGTCATGTGGAGTGAGGGTTACCCAGCGTCATTCACCCCAGTGCAACACAGATAATGAGGACATGAGCAGACAGACTGTACTTTATTAGAGGGAGTGCATTTAACCAACACACACACACACACACACACACACACACACACACACACACACACACACACACACACACACACACACACACACACACACACAGAGCGAGAGAGAGCGAGAGATCAAATCCTAGAAACACCCCTTTGGTTGTTACGCAACAGCTAAATCCAGCAGTATCCCCCAGAATGCACTGCTCTCTTTGAAGTGAGGAGTGATGGGTTCATTGTATCTGGAAATGAACTGTCAGAAAAAAAACCTGCTGTGTCTGCATCTATCTAAGTATATAGTATCTCCATGTGTAGATCCAGATTCAACTACTTAAAGCTGCAGTGCATAACTTTTATTTATTTTATTTTTTTGGTTGTTGTAGAGGAGGTTTTATTCTGCTGCTGTTTGAGCGTCGTGAAAACAGAAATGAGGTAAGATTACTTGTGTGCCGCAGACTTTGTTAAGCAATACAATCAGGCTTAACTTTGTGAGTTGAGTGTTAGTCAGTGGCGATTGCTCAAACACAAGTCAACTCAATTGTATTTATATACGCGTAGCCCGACATCACACACACAATTTGCCTCAAAGAGATTTACAGTCTGTACAACAAGTGACAGTCTTTAGATCCTTACATCGAGGGAGGAAAAACTCAGAAAGAGCCACAGAGGAAGGATCCGTCAGGACAGACGGACGGACAGACAGTGCAGTAGGATGACCAGGTTTCTTGAGTGTTAAAATTCACTTTAGAAACCGTGAAATGTCTGGAAAAAATTGCTTAATGTGTGCAGCATGAACAGCCTAAACGTGATCTAAACATCGCTGTTCTGAGGAATGCAGAACACAGAAAGAGTCTTGTGGAGCTGAGAGGTTTAATCATCATTGTATGAACTCCCTAACACTGGTTTGAATTTAACAGACATTTAACAGACTACAGCTTTAATACACTTACACAAACACAAGTGATTCAAACTAAAATCTCCAAAAATGAAATGACTTATCACTTAGTTACAGCCGATGAAAGAAAACTTTCAAAAAGATAAACCAGATTTTTTTTCAGGTTTATTTTTGCTTCACACGTTATTAAATATTTTGTGAAGCAAAAATAAACCAGAAAAAAAGACGGTTTCATAAATGTTACGAAACCGTCTATACCAGGGGTGTCAAACTCATTTTCACTGAGGGCCACATCAGCATAATGGTTTCCCTCAAAGGGCCAGATGTAACTGTCATACAGAATAAATGTAACTAAATGTAACCAAATATAATGTAAAATAATATTTAACTATATGTAGCTACTCTGTAACATGTGGCTAAATAACTTTCTGTATTTATTACTTATTAAAGTTACAAATATGATGCATTATAGATGTAACCCGGTCCACGATGGTGTTTCTTGACAAAACTAACAGTTTTAAGTCTGTATCTGGTCAGGTCAGACCTGCTCACACACCTTCAGCATGCACTGCTTCAAAAACACACCCTCAGAAAAAGACTTTGAATCACGGTCCATTTCTTCAGCCACAATAAAGCTATAGCTTTAGCATCGGTTTTTGGTTGTGGCTTTTGTGAACACATTCTGCTGCGATCACAGTCTCAATCTCAATTTCATTCGTCACGATACATATACAGTGATACACTGCAATCTACTGGCAGGATGCGGTCACTTTGCGGGTAACGCAATCGCCGTGCATTGTGGGAAATTTTGTTTATGGTCAACGCATGCCTTAAAGCAACATAGACCTATTTTGACACAGATTTTTAAGACCAATTACTCACTCGCGTGCCACATAAAATGACCTGGCGGGCCACATCTGGCCACCGGGCCTTGAATTTGACACATGTGGTCTATAACATGAATCTCTGCCCATGTGCTGCACTGGCTGAGCTGCAGTGTTGTATGTGCAGCTTGAGTTTAAACGGTCATACATCAAACTCTGCATCGAGCCAAGACCAGTAAACAAGCCATTAGACATAATGAAGTATTATTTATGGTAGGGCTAATTCTGGAAGAAGAAAAAAGCAGGGCCATGCAGCATAATGACATCACATACTAATGGGATGGAAACACTTTTCATGACTATTTCATCCGTCAGCCAAAAGAAATGTAACAACATCAAAAGACCTCGTTGTGATAAACACAAATGTGTGACTTTCAGTTTTGAGGAGTTGGTCAGATATGGTTCCAGCGTATGAATAATCTCCGAGCTTTTTGTGTCTGCCAACAATTACAGTGCATGTTGGCGTCACTTGAAAATACAGTGAAGTTTTTAGCATAGTTTTAAATGTTGCATGTTGATTGACAAGCACGAACGAAGGCCCAAATTCTGCTGCCTTTACGTACTAATAGGCATATGTTTGTTTCAAATGACCATCACTTTGCGGACATCATCCACAAAGTGTAGTATATAACTTTAAAGGCGCTATATGTAAGAATGTGGCCAAAAACGGTTACGACACTCGAATTCAAAATACCAAGGTCTTTTAGGTTTTCGTTTTCTCTGCCATTGTAGCTCAGACATAACTGGCAACCCGTGGTCGCTCGGCAGCTGAGACTCTACTGACTGCAATGATTGGTAGACGGCGGTAGGTGGCGCCACATGCCAAAATATGATTTCAAAACATAAACATGATTTGCAGTCCGTAAAATATATATTTTTTTATTTGAATATTTTGCATGAACTGTTGTTGTTGGTGAGTTCAGTTTGTTATATGAACATTATTCCTGAGTCTCTGTGACATATTAGGAGGATTTTATGACCATTTTCTTTAGATTCATTACATAATGCACCTTTAAAAAGTTCTGCCTTTGCTTAAATTTCTTCCGTTTGTCCAAAGGTTGTCTCCCTTGAAATGTTGGCTACACAGCCCCCTATGGTTTCTAGTGATACTACACACATTTTACAGAATAATATATCAATACAGCTCATGTAAAACCTAGTATTATAAAGTTTTCCAATATACCTATTGGCTTTTACAGGTTGCTATGTGTTGTGTATGATTTATGCTTCTTTCACTGCCCCGCCCTAACCTGAAGAAGTACCATCCAGATGCAGTAACTTGTTTATTCTGTCTCTCCCTGAAATCAGTTATCAACACAAACATGAACGGTCTCACTCCAGAAATGTCCTGGACACCGCCTTGCACATTTGTTGTATGTGCTCGTACAATGACAATAAAGATGTAAGATTCCGATTCCATTCTTATAGCTGCTGTCAGTGAGGTCATCTTTTTTCTTCGTCTTACTTCACCTACTGTCATGAACGCATTCGGCACAAACCTCTTAAGCATATAGGACCACTTGTTTGTGAAGTTCTGTCTCTTCTAGAATGACTGTCACATTCCTGAGACTGAGAGACTTAACACTAAACAATCAAGATCAGTGATGTCAGATGTGAGAGATATTTAACACAAAAGCTATTCACTCACAGCATATTTTAAATGATAGAGGTAGAGACAATTCATTCTCTGGATTTGAATAAAAAGCTTGCCTGAAACAAAGTTAATTTGACATAGTTCTCCATTGTATTCCTTTCATGATAATCAGAATGTGATATCATTACACTGCTGTGAAATGATTATTTAATGTAAATCAGATCTGAAAACTGCTGTAGGTCTTTGGAGGCGCCTGTGTTGACTTTATCTCAAATAATACAACATAAATCTTAGTTTTCCTGTCAGTTTTTTTTTTACCTGCTATGAATTTGATGAATCCAGGTGTGGGAATTGTGGAATCCCCCCAAGAAGCTTTTAAATATAATGATACCCTTTCTTTACTTGCATGTCCCAGTGGAGAGCATTACCCCCTTAAGGCAGCGACTGAAAGATCCACAGTGATTTATCAACACTTCATTATTTGGTGTGAGATAAAGCAAGTGGACTGAGTGGTGGGTTTTCTCAGTTTTACGACAAGCAGCAAAATAAACACTACCACAGAGCAGACAAAAACCACTCCAAGGTGAGAAAGAGAACTCTGGGTATGTTCCCGTGCAGGCAGTGATTGACTCTGTGTTATTTAAACTGACTGGGTGGCCCATTGTGAACAGTAAATTTAAGCTGATTACACCGTTTTTTCCATGTGACCCATAGGTACACGGCTTCTGCCGCTCATCCAAACATCATCATGCGTTCTCATATAGAGGACAGATAAAACCTGTCATGCGTGAAGCTGCAGAGGAATGTTCAGGGAAGCCCGTGCCTCACTCCCTGGTCTTCTTATCAGACTGAAAGCACAGGAAAAGGCCCCATGTTTTTTGAATCTCTTATACAAGTCTCATAAACCTGAAGTCCTGGTTCCTCTACGCAGCTGCTGCAGAGTGATTTGACAAGATGTCACAGAGAGACAATCCCGACAGTTTGGAGAACTTTGTGGTGAGAGGACGGCGTTGTGTCACAGTCTGTGTTTGTGTTGCCGGACAGAAGAGAGGCACACTCTTTGTTTGCACTGCACAGTCATGTGTTTTTGGGCTGTGAAGGAAATATGACTGATGTAAGAAAAACTGTGTAATGACGCCCTTGTGGTTCACCGATCCTCCCTGAGGTCCCCCATGTGATGGCTATAAACTACGAATCCCACCTCTGCATGACCTCACTGCACTCGCACCACCTTGTATACATAAATAATGTGCACGAGGAGCACAGGAACAACGGATTACACTCCGGCACTGTCTTGTATCCAGCTCTGTGTGTGAACGGGCAGGCGGACCCGTCTAACCCTCAGCCGTCTGCTGGAGTCTCTAGAAAAATCCTGTGCAGTTATAAAGTATAGACTTCCCATAATGCAAGCCTCCGAGACAAGGGCGGCCACCTCGGCTCTACCTCCACACAAACCTCCCACAATGTTTTAAAAGGCCAATAAACAGGGAAAGAGTGGGGGAGTGTTGAGGGAGGCGAGAGAAGGTAGTAATAAGTGATGGCGGTACACGGACATGACTTACATTCAGTGTGTTTTAGTTTTAAAAGGAGTGCATAACTTTTAAATATGGACAAATGTTAGGTTCAAACCGCAATTTAGAACATGGCTCTGTATGCACTTGTGTCGCAGTCCTCACACAGGAAGTGATTTATTTTACGATAAAAACAGACAAAATGCAACCGCAGCATTGAGCTAGTAAAGTGCGATGACTGCAAATATGGTGTTATATGAAATAAGTGCCCACAAGTGTTTTTATTCTAAAAATAAAGACTACACTACTTACCACTTAAGGGCTCATACTCACAAGAACGTGTTAAGGAGAGTAAAGGAGAATCTGTCAAAGGTTTTTTTTCATGCATCAGCTTTTTATCCACATGGAAACCGGTGTTATGGGAGCCCTAAGCTCTATTTTTGAAAAAATAGGTCCCATGAAATTGCAAAATGCTACCTCTGCATTTTCCCGTATACAAACAAATGATGACATCATAGCTCCTCCTCTCTCTTGCTCCTGCATTCCCTGTCGCCATATTCATCATTTTCCTGTTTTTTTGTGTTTGGAATATGTATGCAGTTGTTGCACATGTTCCTCAACCTCTGCTCCATTATTGGCGTCTGTATGTGTGTGGCAACATTACAGCGCAGCATACAGGCCTGTCATAAACATTGCAGTCATTTTGTGAGGCGAGGTTTCATGTTTATCAATACATTTCTTACAATGATGCCATGTTTACGGAAACATTTTTTAAAAACAAAGATGAAAAATATTGGTCTGGTTCCATGTGAATGAGGCCTACATCTCCTGCTATAACTGCACACTTTCAGCTTTAATTTGATAGTATTTATATCCAAATCAGGTGAACGGTGTAGGAATTACAGTACTTTCTATATGTGCCTCCCACTTTTTACGGGACAGGTGTGGACTATTCGTTATGTCATCTTCAATTAAGCAGCTAAAAGTTCTGGAGTT
Organism: Microchirus variegatus; assembly: GCF_963457635.1. Taxonomy (NCBI): domain Eukaryota; kingdom Metazoa; phylum Chordata; class Actinopteri; order Pleuronectiformes; family Soleidae; genus Microchirus; species Microchirus variegatus. Next base: position 21,234,901 of record NC_139811.1, on the reverse strand, counting down.
GATTCCAGGAGTGAAATCCAGCATTTGGAATCTGTTGCTGTTAACTCTCAATATGAGATCCACGGAGCTGTCACTGTCAGTGAAGCAAGCCATCATTAGGCTGAAAAATCAAAACTAACCCATCAGAGAAATAGCAAAAACATTAGGTGTGGCCAAATTAACTGTTTGGAACATTCTTAAAAAGAAAAAATGCACCGGTGAGCTTGTCAGCAAGATATGTAGTGTGACGTCATACTGGTGCAAGGACAAAGAACATGACACAACAGACAACAATGGAGGACATCCAGCAGCTCGGTTTGTTGCTGTTTTGAAGAAACACCAGCCACAAGAGAGTGCTTTTCTGTCGCCCAATCAGCTGACTGTCGTAGGTCCAGCTCAAACCCGGAAGGATACCTGAAAAATGGACCAGTTTAGGCCTGTTTTTTTGGTACTATTGCTAATTGAAACGCAAAACAATACATACCAAACTGTTTCACTCAATTGAAATGTGGCTCCTAACAGAGACTATTTTCAGGAAATAAATCAAAATAGTTCTTGACTGGAGACATGTCAAGTTATCACAAGTCAAAGAGGCAAAGTCCGAGTCAAGTCTTTGAGTGAATAGTATTCAAGTCGAGTCGCAAGTCATGTCGAATTTTATCAAGTCGAGTCTGAAGTCATTAAAATAATGACTGGAGTCCAAGTCATGTGACTCGAGTCCACACGTGCGACAAATAATGTTACACTACTTCTGTTCTCAAAAAAATGACACACTGCAGCTTTAAGTAAGCAGGGCATGTTTGAGTCGATTATAAATAGGAAAGTTGGAGCCTGCACAGCTGATAAGAGGCCTCAAACAAAGCAGCAAACGGGGGAACAATAGTGAGTAGGAGGGCTTTGGAGAGGAAGGAGGCCCAGAGAAGGGCAGCTGAAAGGCCCAGTGTGCAGCAGAACAGAGAGAGAAGGAGGAGGCACACAGCCCCATGCTGACAGCACCACTCTGAAAACAGCACAGACCGTGTGCTTTGTCGTCATCTTTCACCACTGCACACATCAGTCGCTCTGCTTTGGTCATCTCGTGTGTTACAACACCACAACATAAGAGGATGAAAAACTAAATGAAATTTAAACTGCTTGCAGTTGTGAGGCTAAAGAGACAGTTTGGGTTATTGTTTGAATTGTGGTTGTATGAAGTATTGACACATGATGGAACACTGACTTTCACTTTGTTGAGCACATCAATGTTTCCATGAACCAGCCTCGCTCTCACTAATGACATGGCTGGAAAATTACAGATTTAGTAACAATTAGGTCACTTAGTAAACTATAGACCAGATTAAATATTCCCTATCTTCAGATTGCCACCTTTTGTGCAACCGCTCACTTCCTGCACCAAATTTCATAGAGAAAATCAAAAGCAATTTTACAGCACAGGAGTTGTTAATCCCCTGTTGTCTCCGTTAGTAAATTCACACTCATCTCATGACTTTGGGGTTTAAATTCCTTTGTTTGGTTTAATCTAAGTCCTTTTCACACGGCAACAGAACTTCCCCCATCAACTTTTTTCTTTTTCTTTTTTTTTACTTTTCCATACACAGCATTGTTTCAAGAAATGTTTTCATCCACATGAAACCCCTAAAAATGTAGTATATTATGCCAGGTCTGTGTGTGGTGCTGTAACAGTGTCACAGAAATGCAGCAAAAACAGAGAAGAAGACAAGGAGCTTGTCCACAAAGCTTGCAAGCTGTGTACAAACTCCAAACACAAGAAGAAAAAGAAGACAAAGATGGTGACAGCGAAGGCAAGAGCATGAGTGAGGTGGGACTTTGACAGTTTAACCAAAGTTGCCTATTGCTTGTGCAAAAATGAATATGTGATGGTGTCGTTTGGAGATTGTTTCACTCCAAGAACTTTGGTTCTGTGTGGATAAAAAGCTGAACAGAAAACGTTTGTAGATTCTCCTGAATCTACAAAACAAGGTAGCAGTAAACCAGCAGCAGTCAGTACCTTCCAAACCACACTTCAAAAACCTCTTGGGCGTCTTCAACGTAATTCAAGCAAGTCTAGTCGCCTACAGCTAACTGCAGAAGATGACTATGACCTGGATGACTGAGAACCTTCACAGATGAATTTGGAGCACTCCAAAACACTTTATCCAATCAGGATCCAGGACTTTCTGCTTGCGAGGTTGACCTGTTTGTCTGTAAATAAACATCCTGGCTCAACAAAAGCATTCAAGAGATGATTGAATGAAAAAAAAAAGGGAGGGTTGTTGATAATGACAGCGATGGACAGGAAGTTAGCCAAACGATGACATCACTGACAGCAGCTTTAGGTTTCTATCGTACACATGTCTTTTCTGAGTCACATCCAGTTTTTTTAGCACGTTCTGATCCGCAGCTGTGTCCTCAGTCTGGGGCTGGGACCATATTTTTACAATGAACATGTCATTGAAAAATAAGCTACACCCAAGTTTAAAGCATCCTCCCATCAGAGCCTGTAAATGCACCCATAATTCCTTTGAATATGAAAGAGTGCAAACATCTGTGGTACTTATGAAGTATGCGATCCACTGTCTGCACGTTATTCAATGGTAATTTTGAGTTTTTGTCAGGTTACATACCATACGTTTTTTAACAAGATTTGCTGATTGTTCACCATTTTTTTTTTTTATCTTGGGATGGCAACGTGTTATTTTTGATCTTTGACCAATCCCAGGGTAGAACCAAGTGAGAGGGCTGCTCCTATTGGCTGCATGTAGGTCCCTTCAATGGAAAAGTTGCTCGAAGGAAATTGTTTAATCTGAATATATGGGGCATTTGTGGGCCATCTTCCAACTGGAAGGTCAGGGTTCAATTCCCAGATTTGCTAGTCCACATGTAAATGTCATACAAGACTACAAAAGCACTTTGTTGTGTCTCGTCAAGTGTGTTAATGTTAGTCATGTTCATGTTCAGTGTTTTGTTTAAGCACTTCCTGTTTTATTTTGTACTTACCTTTTCCCTCTCATTTCAGAACCTGACTTCCTCCCTTTGTGGTGTTTTTCCCGCCTTTGGAATTGTTTGCCCCGCCCCTGATTGGTTTCACCTGTTTTCACTCCCCTCATGTATAAATGGTCCTGGTCTCCCTTTGTCCTTGTCAGTTCGTCTTGTTCCATGTCTAAGAGTGGTATGTCAAGTGTGATAAACTCATCAGATATTCTCATGTTTAGTTTGAAGTTCACGTCATTATTTTGATCCTCATTGAGAGCGTCTTTTGTTTGATGTTGTTTTTGAATCCTTATTGAGAGCACCTTTTGTTTGTTTTTTGGACAATAAATACTTTATGATTGCATCATCATCCAGAGTGGTGCATTTTGAGTCCATCAGAACTGTTTCTGAGGTCGTTACAGAACGAACTGACCAAAATATGGACTCAGCCGACTCACAGAGACTCTAAACCGCCCTCTCTGCACATGGCACCAGGATTCTTTAGCATGAGGCCCAGCTGAGCACAATCGGCCATGGGGTGAAAGACCTCACAGAGCGTCAGGAGGAGTTTCAAGCTTCTGTCTCGTCTCAAAATCAACCACCTGGCGGAGCAACTACACAATGTCCTCTCTCACCTGGGGACGACACCTTCAGAAACACCAACTGCGGAGAATCTTGATGCTGCACCGACCATTAGCCAGACGGCTCCGATGTCTCTGCGTTTGGCCTCCCCTGAGAAGTTTTCAGGGGACTGTAGGTTTCTTAGTTCAGTGCGACCTGCAAGCACAACCCCGCAGCTTTTGTGTTGGACCAAGCAAAAGTGGCATTTATGGTGTCTCATTTAACTGGCAGAGCTGCTGCTTGGGCTACTGCAGAATGGTCCAGAGACTCTTACATCTGCCAGTCACTCAAATTGTTTCAAGATACCATGAGCAAGATATTTGATCACTCCTCACCTGCCAGAGAGGCCTCTCGAGCTCTCATGCAGATCAAGCAGCGCCATCGTCAAGTTGTCGATTATGCCATCGAGTTCTGCACCGTAGCCGCAGATAGCAGGTGGAACACATAAGCGCTAATAGATGCCTTTATGAATGGACTCTCAGAATCCATAAAGGATAATTTAGCACCTTTGGAGCTTCCCTAGGACCTAGAAGCCATCATAGCCATGTCGATTCGTGTGGACAACTGCAATTCTCCAACCTTCAAGGACCTCTTCGTTCCCCGCATTGGCAGGGAAGACAACGTCACTGCAAAGGTCCGAGGAGCCTATGCAACTGGGCAGGACCAAGATCTCACCAGAAGAGCGACAACGTCGTCTACAGCAGGGCTGCTGCTTCTACTGTGGACAGCCGGGCCACCAACTCGTCAACTGTCCGGGAAAAGATCAAGCCAACCAGCCAGGAGGAGGGCGCTGGTGAGCAGGTTTGCCTCTGCCTTTCCTCCTCGACCACTGACTCAGGTAAAACTATCTATCCATGATCAGACCATATCTCAGGGGGTTTTAATTGACTCCGGGGCAGACGAGAGCGTCATGGACAGGAATTTAGCCCGGCAACACCAGGGCTGTGAACACTCATGTAAAATGAATGGGTTAACTAAGAATAACATTTCGGAGGTTCTAAGGACCGAGCGAAGCACTGACAACAACTCTGACTACCCCGACTTATCAAAAGTACCCGCATGTTATCACGACTTAAAAGAAGTGTTTAACAAAACTTCCCACTCACTTCCCCCTCATCGGCCTTTCGACTGTGCCATTGACTTGTTACCTGGCACGCCCATTTCCAAGGGACGTCTCTACTCCATCTCTGGGCCGGAGAGAGCAGCCATGGAGGAATACATCACCTCCTCGCTCAAGACGGGAATAATTCGTCCATCCTCCTCTCCAGCGGGTGCAGGTTTCTTCTTTGTGGATAAGAAGGATGGTTCCTTAAGACCATGCATTGACTATAGCCCCCTAAACAACATAGCGGTTAAGAACTGTTACCCTCTCCCACTAATCTCATCTGCTTTTGAACTGCTCCAAACAGCCACAGTATTCACTAAACTAGATCTTCGAAACGCTTACCATCTCATCCAGATCAGGGAAGGAGATAAGTGGAAAACAGGTTTCAATACTCCCAGTGGACATTACGAGTACAGAGTCATGCCTTTTGGACTGTGCAATGCTCTGGCTGTATTTCAGACTTTTGTAAATAATGTTTTGAGAGAGTTATTGAATTTCTTTGTATTTGTGTACCTCGATGATATCCTAATTTTCTCGCCAGATTTCGAGACTCATGAAATTCACGTTCGCAAGGTCCTTCAGAAGCTGTTGGAGAATCAACTGCACATCAAGGCTGAGAAATGTGATTTTCATGCAGCCACTGTCTCGTTCCTGGGCTACATCATCACAGCTAATCAAGTAACGATGGACCCGGCGAAGGTCAGTGCTGTGGCAAATTGGCCTACTCTGTGGGACACTGTGTAGTATTTATGGGTTTATGACCCAAAATCCACCTTTGTATACATATTATGTGCTCCTGCATTGTCTAGTCGCTGTATAATATTCTTTGTTTCATTTTCGTAGTGTTTTGAATAGTCATGTAAAATAACTACTACTACTGCTACTGCATTGCCACGACGCCATGTTTCTACGGGAGCCTGTATAGACAAACCCGAGAGAACAAATCAAGCGTCGCTTTACTTGTAGCGGAAGTCCCGCCTCCTCTCTCTCCGCTTCGTCTGCTACGGCCGCGGTAGCTCGCCCTCTCCCTCGCCTCACGAACGTCATCTGCTGACACGGAGAAAGACGACAAGGACGACATTTGATCAGCTGAGGATACTGTATCACTCAGGGAAGGGAGGGGGTGAGCAGAGGAGCAGTTCTTTGTTGTAAATTTCAGCCTCTCCTCTAGATGGCACTATAAACTACTTACTTCACCTTTAAATGGATCTAATTTTCGACTGAATGACTTAACAAACTTTTGTTGTTAATGGTCATTTGAGCTTGTTTGTAGGGGAAGATGTTCAAGTGGGTCAATTAAAATCTCCTCTTCTGAATCAAAAACAAACCATTGTTTTAATCCATCTGCTGTTGTTTTTATTTTTTCAGCATTTTCACTGAAGTTCTCTTTCACAACAACAAACTGTTTGTTACCACACAATAGAAAAAATGTGGCAGGTTTGAAAAAGTGCCCCTTCTCCTTCTCCAGTTAGGGCGTCATACTTTGTCCAGGCTTTCATCACTGTGGCTGGAGGCGTCGTAACCAAAGATTTCCCTGTGGCCAGGATGATGATTTAATAGCACATCTAACTGTGCCAGAGAGGCTTATATTGTTTTTCCTTCCTTTTTATCCCCATGTGAATCAAAACATCGTTATATGTACTTAGCCAAACTAATGATTAACCATTTAAGCAGACACCCACACATTCTCAAATGAACACTTTGGCTGTTATATCGCTTCACATCATCATGTCTCGCATCTTTCATTTTAACTCCCCGTATTCCTCTCTCTTTGTCTCTTTTGGAAAAAGCTAAGACTGACACAAAAATGAACAAAGATTTTTGAAATCTCTGTTAAATTTCACACTCCGGCTGGAACAGGTGGCACAAACATGGACAGACAGCATGCACACAGCAGATGCCATAATTGGTGTCTTCATTGTGTACTAATGCAGCTTTTTAGCATCTCACTGCACAGACAGATTTCATGTGGCCAGTCCACCATGTAATTTGCATTAGAGTGAGATCAATGGACTTCATGTGCGCAGAGTTTCATATTCTCTGGGCGCTGCATAATCCCGATGAGAGACATGGTGCTCTTTGAAGCTGGTTATATAAAAGTTCCCCTCTGTGAGTTGTTATGCAGGCCTGGGGAAACTGGGTATTGTTTGGAAAGTGGTTAAGGAAAATCAAGAATGAAATTAGCCTCCATCTCACATCTCACTAACAATAACATATTTTCATATGGCTGATTTTTATTCTTTGCGAGCAAGATTTCAATGTAAAGGCAGACGATAATTACCTTTGATAGCAGAGGCAAAGAAATCCTGCTGAGAAAATGATTTAATGTGACACGCCGTGGCTGTAGGGCAGCACGTGGGGTGTGGTGGTTAGTAATGGTGCTTCACAACAACAGTGTTCTTGGATTAAGTCCTGCATGCATGGGTTTTCTCAGGGTTTCTCCTTTAGCCCAAAAACAAGCAGATCAATATGTCACTGCCTCTCCACACTTTCAACATTCTGTATTTGCATAGTTGCTACACATTTCTTTTATCCATACATACAAAATGAGGGTGTCACTATCATTCCAAAGCAGGGAGTTTAATCAGTTGTTACAACCCTATTTGTATCTCCTTGTATTCTTGTAGGATCTCCTCGTTTGACCTCTCTTTAAAGCAAGCATCCATGGTCACAGTTTTCTTTACTGCCAGCTTCATTCATTCATTCATTTTCTACCACTTTACCAGTCCCTCAGGCCAACGTACAGAGATGAACAACCGTTAACCCTCACGCTCACACCTGTGTCTGCTTAACCTAATAAGCATCTTTTTTAACCATCCTGTCCTCCAACTCAAACATCTCGTCGTTTGAGTTAACCCCCAAATACGACCCATAGGAGTGATTCCTTCTACTACCCCCAGCGGTAGGAGAGGTAACCTGACTAAGTGTTAAGGCCACATTATACTTCTCCGACTGCGTAATGCGTTATCCGACTGCGTAACCACGGAGACCCCTCGAGCCGTCATACTTCTGCGTCGTGGACGGATACGCGCTGCAATTTCCCGCGGGATCAGTAGGGGTCGCTGTGCAAGGTTGTTGTGCTTCTGGCTACAGTGAGCAATGGCGTCCGAGAGAGAAAGAGAGAGAAAGACTGTTGTTGTTGCAACAGTGGCCGTTTCTCACTTTTCTGTGTCTGCGGTTTTAAGATAATTTGAGGCGAGAAATTGGCCATTTGGAGTTTAAACATGTGGTTTGTGTATTAAGATATGACGTCGGCGGCGGTGATCAGCTCCGCATCTGGGGACTCTGGGTGCACACTGTGAACCGGCACAGAGCAGCTTCCCTCTGCCTTTCCTGAGGACCAATCTCAGCTCTTGCCGTCTCCGTTGTCCCTTGACAGAGGGACGGACACTAAAAAAATATTGTGTGCAGTCGGAGACGACGCAGAGGCTCCCTGGCAGGCTCTCCGTCGATGCAGAGCTCTCTGTGGGCTTAAGTGAGGTCAGACAGACCGTAATTGATCTCTGTGGTCTCATTGAATCTGGTATAGTCTTGGCGGCCATGAGGGTCAGTATTTTGTGTCTTCCGTTTGCCATCTACTGATTGTGCTCCAACAAGGAATTTGAAACACAAAAATGCTGAGTCGCAGTTGAGAGATGAGATCTATGACCCTTTTTTTTCCACAACTAGCAAGACCTTGGATAATCTCGAATAGCTAATTACATACAAATGTAGAAAGGTACAACATTTACAATGCTTTTCTGTCAGTGTTTTCTGACTCCTTTGCTCTCTAACTGAACCATTTATGTTCGTACAAACATGATTATACTAGGAAACCAGGAGGCCCCAAAATATTGTTCTCACCAACAGATTTTGTATATTAACATGCAGAATGAGATTAGGATTAGATTATCTAGAGAGATAAATTGTGAGTGTGAATGTTTGTTTGTAATGGAAATCCAAATATAAACTGGGATGTGGCACAAGCTTGGACGGATGAATGGATCTTGTAACAAACATCGTATAACCAGAGTTTATAACAGATATTTGTCATTTAACTGTTTCACCTGTCACTGTTGGCTTCTGTGGGCACAGTATCATGTAATGAAGAAAGCATGAGTGTGTTTTCAGACAGGTTTTATGCCTGTAATCGCTGGTGGAGGTTGATGAAGTCAAAGAGGTGACATCTCTTTGTTGCAGAAATCATGACTTTGCTGTTGCTGTATAAACATATCCAGGCCAGTCTATACCTCACGTGACTATAAAACATGTGGTACTATTCTGCGGCTTTATTTTCTACAAATGGCTGGTTGATGTTAGATCCTCCACTGGCTGCCATTTGGTTCACCACAAGGGTGTTGAAAGATAAATCTCTCAGAAACTGTGGCTTTTTTGCATGATCTGGTGGTGAAGCTACAACTTGAGCCATAACCACAACAAGAGGGGCATTCCTGATTACAATACATATGGACCTCATGCGTTGTAGCTCGAAACATGCGGAAGACAGAAGTTTCCTTTCAGAAATCCACATGGGGTAAAAGAGAAGGAGTCTCCTGTATTAAGAAACAAATCTGCCGTCAGCAGGTGCAGAAACTGTTTTGTTAAGTGAAGTTTCAAAAAGTAACTTTGACACAAGATTCTCTCTACAGACTGCAGCCACTTAGCAAAAAGCAGGGTCGTACCTATGTTCCCCGGGTCCTATGTTCCCCGTTTTTCCAAAAAGGTCCTATGTTCCCCACTTTGTATGTGACAGGGGAACATAGGACCCTTTTTTGAAAATGGGTAGGGTTAGGGTTAGGTTTAGAGAAAGGGTCCTATGTTCCCCGGTCACATACAAATCGGGGGAACATAGGACCCGGGGAACATAGCTAGAGAAAAGACAATTGTTTGATAACTTAAATTGTCTGCTTCAACAGTATAAACCTCTGCAGGTTGTTGGTTATAGTTACAGAAAAATATACCAGCCAATCATTCCATGTGATCTGAATTTAATGATTGGTATAGTGTTTAATACAGTAGAGCTACGGACACTGGATTTTTTTCACTGGACTTTAACTTATTGATGGATTTCAGGACATGAAGAGATAAATAAAAATATTCAGTGGTGCTAACATGTTTTAAAACAAATAATCTGCAAACTTTGCTTCAAATAGAAAACAGAACGTGTCGCCATTTTACCTTTACATCTCGCCGCGTCTCCATTGCTACAAAACACAGGAATCACAGTGAATCGGACCACCATTTAAAAGCTAGTTACTGTTAGCTCTGTTGGAGTCATGAAAGTTAAGCACAATCAGCAACTACAAGTTAAAACCCATGACAGTTCCCTCCTTATCTTGTGTTTCTGTTTCTGGCTAAACTTTTGAAATCAATTCAGCAGTAAAAAAAAATATCTCTGGCTTATTTGGTAGTAACAGCTGATCATCATGTAATCTGAATGAGTGATCACAGATTGATTGTGTTTATTACAGTATACTGAAAGTTACACTATGCACAATTTTAATTTATTGATAGCTTTCAGGACATGAAGTGTTTTCAGGAACAAATCACAGACCCAGACTTTTAGGAGGTGAAATTAAACATGTAAACATTAAATGTTGCTGTATGATTTTGGTTTTCAAACAGAACGGGCAATAAATTAACTTTTAGAGGTCCACTTGAGGATTTATTGTTTTTAATATAGTTCTGATGTTGATGGCACATAAAACAGACATGAGAACAGTATTGTAAGATGAGATTTATTTTTGTGTATTTATTTTTTGGAAGAGCAATTAAAGGGATATATTTTAAATGTCCTTCTATGGGAGGGAACAGTAACTATTTTAAGTGGCACGTGTTGTTTTGCAGCGTTGTGATTGAGATGGGTGGAGTGATGTGAAGAGATCACGATGTTCAAGTGATGAGAAGAATAAAAAAAAGAAGCATGTAATCTTAGACAAGCCCAGGATTACAGTATTGACCTCATCAAGTTCTCAGCAAGAGAAAAACATATTAAACACATCAAACATATTTTTTTTAAAAATAGTTTCCTTTTCTTACCCTACATTTGTTTTGTGTATGTGTTTACTACACATGGATGGCTCTATCTCTCAGAGTATTTCAGGCAAAAGGCCTATCAGGTGTTATCTGATGAAGGGGCCCCAGAGCCATTTCACCAGGCTCATGGATGTGAAAGTGTATGTGTGTGTTGGGGGGTTGGTGGTGATCTGCTTCATTAAGAGCTGCAGGTACACGCATCCACTGTGAAGGTGCCACCAAATGTCCCTTGCCTTTAAGCCCCTTCTTCTTTGATCACAGACGAGAACGTTAAATGTTTGAACAGACACAAACGGTCAAAGACCAGGAGATTCCGAGGAGATCCATCATGTAACAACACGATGACACGGACGCCGGGTAAAACAGCCGCGTGCTGAACGTGAGACGTCAGAGTCTGAATGAAGGTGGAAGTCGCGACGATTTGGTGCCGGGAGTATTTAGACTGAGGTGAAGCAGAAATGTTTTGTTTCCTGGAGGGGAAAAAAACAATAGATCAAGACCACATAGTTTACACTGAGGAAAGGCTTTACAGCTCCTGTGTATTCTCATCTCTGCTTCACTGGAACTCCAAAAGATCCTTTGACGTCAGGCCTCCCCAGACGCTCGCACAGATTCCTAAGTGTAACTAAATCACCTCAAAGGTCATGTCCATCTATTGGTAAGAAGATATATGTCCTGTTTACTGCCCATAAAGATCAGTAGCATTTCCTTCCCTGCTGTCTTCCATTCCCCTGTGTACACAGGGCCATGGCCTGATTCACAACATCTTCAGCTCTAACAGTTCTGCAGCAGGGACAGACCAGATCAAGAGTTCAAAAACGCCAAAGGCCACACTGCCTTTCTTTTGTTGTTGTTGTTTCAGTTCAAAGAATTCAAAACATTTCTTCACTTCCTTTCTCTCTTCCAGTCACTCCCTGCACACTTCCTGTCATGTCTCTGGCTCAATTGTTCTAAAAATGGCTTCAGAGGCTTGAGCAGACTCAGCCCCCTCAGGGCATTACACACGGTGAATGAAAAGGCGCTATTGTTTTTGAACAGTGAAGTCAAATAGAAGTCTTTTTTTTTCCCCAAAAAAAGAAAAAATTTAATTATTTGCATTCATTTGTAAATCAAACTGTGGTGTTTTTCACCAACACATCATCTGAAGTCAGTCCATAAAGCAGTGCAGTCAAACATCTGAGATTAAAAACACAAAATGCAGATGTGAGGTATCGGATGATGCACAGCAGATGAAGGAGTTGCAAAATTGCAAAACAGATTTCTCCAACATCTGAAAAAGTCCTGTTTTAGTAATGAATATATATATATATACTGTTCCTGCTGTGCAAAAAAACGGTAATGACAGAGTTTCCATACGTTGTCTCGGGTCCTTCCTGTTGCAGATGCAACGATTTAAGAGGCTTCTTCTTGCAAAAGGTTTATCTGTTCCAGGAAGTCAAGAGGAGTTACTGTTATCTGTTAACAGGATGAACTCTGCTCTTACGTAAGCAAGTCTGGCCAAGAATATGACACTAAGTGTGATTAACAATGATGGGATTCATTTAAAAAAGTAATGAGCATGTTCTTTGTATGCTCCTCATTCTCCATTAAAGCTGCAGTAGACAGGATTCTCTATCTTGAGGTGATTAAAACTGAAATAAAGCTTCTTTTTTTTGGTTTAATCTTGTCATTATGATTCAAATGTATTGACTAGAAAAGAATAGAAAAACTACACCATCCACATTTATATTTATGTCCTATAAGCTTCTCTTTAAAGTATAGTGTTTCCAAGACGTTGTTTATGAAGACCCACATTCTAAAGATGATAAGCTATCATCAGCCTATTCAAACTATAATGTTTCTGACTATTTTTACTTTTCATACTCAATATCGTTGTATAGATAAACCAACTATTTCACAAAATTACATATAAGTAAAACAATGGAAAACCTAATAAATCAACCTAATAAACCTAAAATCTCCTGTAACCCATGTGTTGGTCCTGACGTAGTATTCAGTGTTTTTCCATAACCAAAACATCAAAGACAATTGCTCTCAGTCATCATGTTTTTCATGCAAGTCTGCCTATTATGACACAACACCAGCTCTGAGATCAATGCACACTCTTCATATGGCTCTTTTAGTCTCTTCAGTCTTTTTTCACACGGTTTCAGTGTCAGCAGTTGTTGCCAGTGATGTAATAGCAACCTTTCTCCCAAAATGACTATCACTTCCTAGCTATCATTTTTTACGTCAATGCCACGATCAGATGTCCATTAGCTGGTCTTAGCACAGCAACAAGATTAGTTGTTGTTAGTTGTAAAATGTTGTCTCTTTCTGCCACAATTGTCTCACCCTGCTTTTCTCCATCTTCCTCACAGCCAACAAGTCTTCAAGTCCTCAAATTCATTGTCCCTCATCAGTTTCATAAGGTCGACCATTACCATATCAGTGTCTGGACTTTGTGCACGTGGGTTCTCCTCCAGTTATTCCGGTTTCAGGCCACAGTCCCAAAATCATGCAGAGGTTGATCGGATTTTAAAACCTCCAGAAACGCCATTTGGCCAGTACCAAGTTGAGGTTTTGCAAGTTCACAGGTGTCACCTGCAACTTGGACAATATGAGCTGTCAATCACCCTGGTGTCCTTTCATATGTGCCACAAAATGAGTAAAATGTTTACTGACATTCTGAGTGAGCAGTACAGTCAGGTCCATAAATATTGGGACATCGACACAATTCTCTTCTTTTTGACTCTTTACACCACTATAATGGATTTTTTTGGTACACTTGGAACACTTTCTATATGTGCCTCCCACTTTTTAGGGGACCAAAAGTAATGGGACAAACTAAACAACCGGCCAGGCCTCTACTGAAACAGTCTTCAGTTCCTTCTTGTTCTTGGGGCATTTTCCCTTCAGTTTGGTCTTAAGCAAGTGAAATGCATGCTCAATCAGATTCAGGTCAGGTGATTGACTTGGCCATTGCATAACATTCCACTGATTTGTCTTTTAAAAAAAACTTTTTAGTTGCTTTTGCAGTATGCTTTGGGTCATTGACCATCTGCACTATTGAGTTCTGACGCATTTCGCTTGATATGAGCAGATAATATTGGTCGAAGCATTTCAGAAATAATCCTGCTGCTTTTGTCAGCAGTTACATCATCAATAAACACAAGGGAACCAGTTCCATTAGCAGCCATACATGCTTACGCCATGACACTACCACCACCATGCTTCACTGATGAGGTGGTATGTTATGGATCATGAGCAGTTCCTTTCCTTCTCCACACTCTTCTCTTCCCATCACTGTGGTACAAGTTCATCTTGGTCTCATCTGTCCAGAGGATGTTCTTCCAGAATTATAACGGCTTTTTTAGGTGTTGTTTGGCAAATTCTAATCTTGTCTTCCTGTTTTTGAGGCTCACCAATGGTTTACATCTTGTGATGAACCCTCTGTATTCACTCTGGTGAATTCTTCTTTTGATTGTTGACTTTGAAACACATACACCTACCTCCTGGAGAGTGTTTTTGATCTGGCCAACTGTTGTGAAGGGCTTTTTCTTCACCAGGGAAATAATTCTTCTGTCGTCCACCACAGTGGTTTTCTGTGGTCTTTCAGGTCTTTTGGTGTTGCTGAGCTCACCGGTGCATTCTTTCTTTTTAAGAATGTTCCAAACAGTTGATTTGGCCACACCTAATGTTTTTGCTATTTCTCTGATGGGTTTGTTTTCATTTTTCAGCCTAATGATGGCTTCTTCACTGACAGTGACAGCTCCTTGGATCTCATATTGAGTTGACAGCAACAGATTCCAAATGCAAATGTCACTCCTGGGATCAACTCCAGAACTTTGAGCTGCTTAATTGAAGATGACATAACGAGGGAATAGCCCACAATTGTCCAAGAAATAGCTTTTCAGTCAATTGTCCCATTACTTTTGGTCCCCTAAAAAGTGGGAGGCACATAGAGAAAGGATTGTAATTCCTACACCGTTCACCTGATTGGGATGTAAAGCTGAAAGTGTGCAGTTAAAGCACATCTTGATCGTTTCATTTCAAATACATTGTAGTGGTGTATAGAGCCAAAATGAAGAGAATTGTGTTGATCTTCCACTATTTATGGACCTGACTGTAAAAGCAAATTTTTCCATAGACCTTCATTCAAACTGAGCTCTTTTTTCAACTCCATCAATTTGTATACATTCTCAGACAGGAACAGGAAATCAGCAGCATAATTGACATTGGTTGCTGCTCTCACTGTGGAGAATCCAGGGACTGCAGCTCTTCTTGATACTTCATATGTTTTTGCAGAGACAATAATGTACAGAATATCATATAGAGTTTCTAGTGGAATGTACAGTATTTGTGCACAAAAAGAAATACTGTACACACGCACGCACACACACACACACACACATATATATACACATACAGTTATTGTAGTGGCTGGTAAACCACAGGGTGTAGGCAGACAGCCAGTGAGTCAAAACCAGACTCAGAGTAACCACTTTGAAATTAATGCTTTAGAGAACGGCCAAAACCACGACATCAAACACACACACACAGAGTGAGAGGGAAGAGACGCAGAATCCAAACAGTTGTTGGCGATGTTGTGTGCACACTGAGGCCTTCTAGACAAATGAAAGGTCTGGAGGGATGGTGATTTCTCCTGACCGCTCCACTTTTCCATTTATTTGTTTCAGCCTTTGAGGGAAAGTGTTTTCAGAGAAAGGGCTAAGAAAACAAAGTGGCCCACACCAAAAATACCAAAATTACAAACAAAAAATTTGGTCAATAAAGAGTTTGAATCACACGAGGATGACTGAAGTTCCTGTGCAAAAAGAGACCTACAGCAGAGATGTTTTTGTTTTGATGTTCAAGCTACAGACTTTTGGAGGTCAGTACCAATCCAGCATCACTCTTGTGTTTTTTTAAACCTTTTTTAAGGGCAGTGAAATCACAGGTGTCCTATTTATTTGCACTTTTAAATTCGAAGTGAAGCACTACGTGTGGTGATACTGAACTTTAGTTTAGTTTATTTATTTTGAACATAAAGAGGAACAAATGTCGAATACACAAGCAGACATACAAATCATTCACATTCATTTTGTTTAAAAAGGAGTGAGAATAAGTTTGAAACTTATTTATTCTCAAACCTTCTCTTTGAAACGCTAATTAATCAACGCAGCTTACCTTTGACCTCTCGTTAACATGTCGTCACATGTACATATACACACCCAGTGTTGGGGTAGTTACTCAAAAAAAGTATTTAGTTACTAGTTACTGCTGAAAATTGTAATGAGATTACTTTACTAGTTTGAAAAGTAACTTCACTACTTATTATTTTACTTTCCAGTTTCTTAATTTACCGTTTAGATATATGGACAAACATCACTTAACCTGCCCACATAGTGTTTATACGCAGACTGGATAATTTCTCTGTGCGCAGTTTTATCCCCACATCCATATGACACATACATGATCTTTATAACGAGGATCAGTCGCAATGAAATACAGGGGATCAGAGTAGATCTTAGTAAAACGTGTTGACAGATTCTCAACAGCGCACTTTTCATTGTTTTCACTCCGTGGTCTACAATATTTGTGTAGAAGATGTTTTATCGCAGTAATTAAGGGAATAACAGATGCATCAGATGAACTGATCTCTTTAGTTAACTGCTCAAAGGGGGAGAGAAGACAGTTCTGTCGGTGGAAACGGGAGGAAAAAATATGGCGTCTTTAGGGCGTCCTGCCTGAAAGTAGGGCGTCTAATTTCTTATTCTTTTCAGTACAGTCCTCAGGACGCCCGGAGGCCCTGCTGGCCAAAAGCCTGTGCTTCTTTTCTCTGTTTCCTTTCCAAGATCTACGCAAAAGTCAGAAAAACTTGGTATTTTACTTTTCTGCAAATGTTGCTGTATTTGTAAATATCGGAGTGTATTGCCTCCCCTTCATGTAGTGTTATCAGATCAGAACAAAGCATGTACTATTATGAGAGCAAACCATAGTTTCAGATCAAATATCTACACGTTTTCAAGGATTTCCTCATTTGTTTTGGAGAGGATGTTGATGCTATAATGAAATAAGCTAAACCTAACCAGATTCATGACAAGGAAATAGTTATTATCATCATCATCATCATCATTTCCTAATTTCTCTCCCAAGCACCACAAGTGATTAAAACACCATTACGCTGATTTTTCACATCTGCAGACATGTAAATAAGTAGTGTAATCTTGGTTCACAAATGTGAGCTCACGCATAGCTGTGGTTTGCTGACACGTACGATGGTGGCGTCAAACCAATGGATTATAACAAATAAAATAAACCTTGGCTCAAAAGAGCAAATGTTTCTGCTTGGTTTTCGTCAAAATGTCCTAGACCCATGGTTCCCAAACTGTGGTGCATGTACCATCAGTGGTACGTGAGCTTCCTCTAGTGCATTGGTTCTCAAAGTGCGGCCCACGGGCCAATGGCGGCCCGCAGAACATTTCTGGCGGCCCACAATGAATTACAGTTGATAGTTTTAATCCAGGAGCTACTAAGCTTGTTAAATGTTTATTGGACATTACTGGATACTAGGGATGTGAATCTTTGGGTGGCTCACGATTGGATTCGATTCCGATTCTTAGGGTTAAGAATCGATTCAAAATCGATTCTCGATTCAACTGATTCGATGTATCAGATTCTCGATGCAAAAATTGATACAATGCATAGTGTGTTAAGGCAAATTATGGCATAAAAGCAATACAATTTGTATAGGATAATGTGATAATGTGATCACAAAGGCAAACTTAAGACAAAAGTAAAAATGTATTCATTCAAAACAAATAACATCTTACAAAAATAACTTGCATGAATAAAAGCTTAGGCTAGCTGCTTTTTTCTACCAGAAGTTATAAAAAAAAACTGTACACAAATAACACAAACTTTTATTTTGTGTGGTTTTTAAAAAATAGGGATACTGTGTAGTATTTATGGGTTTATATAACCCAAAATCCACTTTTTTATACATATTATGTGCTCCTGCATTGTCTAGTCGCTGTATAATATTCTTTGTTTCATTTTTGTAGTGTTTCAAAGAGTCATGTAAAATAACATGGTCGCGGGCCGATACTGCATTGCCACGACGCCATGTTTCTACGGGAGCCTGTATAGACAAACGCGAGAGAACAAATCAAGCGTCTCTTTACTTGTAGCGGAAGTCCCGCCTCCACTCTCTCTGCTTCGTCTGCTACGGCCACGGTAGCTCGCCCTCTCCTTCGCCTCACGAACCTCATCTGCTGACACGGAGAAAGACGACAAGGACGACATTTGACCAGCTGAGGATACCGTAGCGCTCAGGGAAGGGAGGGGGTGAGCAGAGAAGCAGTTCTTTGTTGTAAATTTCAGCCTCTCCTCTAGATGGCACTATAAACTACTTACTTCACCTTTAAGTTTATGAATCATGGATGATTAGAACCGCGATACCTATGTGAATCGATTTTTTCCCCTACCCCTTCTGGATACAGACCAATAAGTGTAAACTGTAGAACTGCAATCTGGTCATTAAAATTATTACAAATGGGATTTCTTTCTTGTATTTTTTCCTTGGAGGCTCTCAGTCCAATGTTGGCTTCCTAAATTGGCCCTCAGGTATCAAAACTTTGAACTGAACACTTAACTTAAAAGTGAAACTTGTGTGAAAGTTGTGTCTGGCACCGTATGGTGTGTTGTGAAACCACACAAGACGACAGGTCCTGCAGACATTTCCACAAGAGACAAACCTGTACAGCATTGACACAGTTTCCTCGAGTGGAATCTGGCTTCTGGCAAGTACGTGACGTCATCCAGAGAATCTCAACGCTGATTGGCCATTTGGAGTTTGTTGAAAGTTGAACATTTTAAACTCCAGCTTTTTATCGCAATGTCTGCGATATCGCGCAGCTCGGCCCAGCCCAGCCAACGCGGGTATCGCGTCTTTGCATTGACTTTCTATGTAAACTTGTCATATGTAAACAAATGTGCATTGCAAATATGTACACAGCATTCAAGTTTCAAAATAAAAGAGGATAATCGACATGATGCACAGCTTTGTTTAGAGCTACAGATGTTGTAACCTGAATTGATGAACACATTATTTGTTGTAAGAAAGTTGAATCTCCACCGAATGATTTCCCGTTCACATTCATGGTTTCATCTTCCAAATTGTTTTAAAGCTCACATAGAGTGGTCCTGTTACACATGTTAGTTATGGAGGTCTACTTACATACATTAACTTGTTTTTATTGTCAAAAACCTCCGAGTTGCTGTAAACGAGCCGATAGAAATCTGTCCTTTTTGAAGCACTTGTCAGCCGTGCTATTTCAGACATAAATCTCGCCTGAGAAGACAGACTGTGTTGTGATTGGCCAATACCCCGGACATGACATTCAGCACACCCGCTCTCAGAAGCGCAGCTCCCCCCTCTGGAACGGTGGATGCACTGCTCCTCATTATCAAAACATTGTTTTAACAGTGTTTTGATAATAAAGAATAAATAAATAGCTTCTTCACGACTCCCCGCCGCAGTCCCTTTTATGACTTTGACCCGGACTCAGACCCAGAGTCAGAAGACACTGTCGCTCGTGAAACACCTCCACAACGGACGTTATTCTTCTTCTGCGGTTCAATCTACACAACCAGATGTGCCCGGACTAGTGCCCCGAGCAGGACGATCTGCTGTTCCGGGATTTTCAGAGATCTCGCTGAGCCCGAGATTACAATAAAACTCAGCGTTCTCAGCAGTGGCTGAACTGTTTGTTTCGAAACTTCAGGGCTTCATAAACAAGGTAATGACACAGATACACACTAAAAAAACAGCGTTAATTGGAACTTCCGGTCTAGTTCAGCTTTAACACTGTGATGATGACGTGACATTTTTGATGATTATACTTTCCAACAATTGCAAATCCTCTCACAAATGGCATTTAAACGTCTCCGCGGAAGTCGTTTTATTCCTCTTATACCGCTACGTTCAGGCGCTCCTTTCCATGAGACATTCATCATTCGACATTTTCCAGTAACTGTTAGTCCGCGGGGATTGTTTGTCTGTAAATAGAAACCGTTGGCTGCTACAAAGCGGGAAAGGGGGGGGACATGAAATACGACCAGAGTCGGGACAAAACTTGGCAGCTTCACCTGAGCAGAGTGTTGTCTGTGCGATTGCCTGTGCCAACAGAAGCACCAGCACGTCAAGACGCACCAAAGAAGGATTTCTGTGTGTGTGTGTGAAAGGATTATTTCATCGTCACCATGCATCACTTTCCCTCTGCGGATACGACAGAGCAGCTATTCTCAAACATATAAATGTTACGGCCCATTTGAATGTCTGAAAATCAGTTTTGGCCCAACAAAAGCCTGAAATAATTTATTTCATACGAATAATTTACTGCCTTTAAAGAGTAAATATTATGAATATCAGACATTGCACATGATTTAGATGTCGTTTCTTGAAGGTTTTACAACTTACAAATAGCAGAGTTTAATCACTTTTAACTTATCATAAATATCGTTAGGGTTTTAAGAGGCTTAATTTCAAAAATGAACTTTAAAAGCTTTATATTTGTTGACCTCACACGATCCACCTGCAGTACTTGTATGGTCCACCAGGAGTCTGATACCTACACTTGAGGAAGATCTGCCATAGATTTGATCTAAAATGGAGCTTTTGCATTATTCCGTTCAAGCACGACTCGCTTTTCCATTAATGATAATACCTGGTACTTTTTTTTAGTCTTTCTAACATAATGCTAACACTAAAATGTGATGTTATCAGACTGACAGCCACTGATTGGTCACTGGAACTGTATAATGGAAAAGCGCCAAAAGTGTACATCGTCTTCAGGTTGTAAAATATACTCCCATTGTGAAGTGTTGAGATTTGCTGAAACTGGAATTGGAAACTGGAAATTACACAGACGTCACCTGCAATTACGCTCCTGTAACACTGAGTCCTGATG
Organism: Microchirus variegatus; assembly: GCF_963457635.1. Taxonomy (NCBI): domain Eukaryota; kingdom Metazoa; phylum Chordata; class Actinopteri; order Pleuronectiformes; family Soleidae; genus Microchirus; species Microchirus variegatus. The sequence goes on along the minus strand of NC_139811.1, from coordinate 21,214,258 downwards.
AGTAGTGGGTTACAGTTCATACACTGACAGAATTAATACTGACATGGCAGGACAGTTCCAACGTTCTATTTTTATTCTCTCAGCTCACACTCTACATCGCCACAATCTCTCCCACCAGGCAGGCGGAACCAAAAGCATGTGTAAGGGTGTAAATAAATCATAAATTCACATTATAATAATCACCCGTATTATTTATATACACATACACATATATCAGTTTACTATCCGAGACATTATGTATTTAAGCTAAAGCAACTGGCCATAAAATCTTCCTTATATGTCACAGAGCCTCAGGAATAATGTTCATATAACAAACTGAACTCACCAACAACAACAGTACAGACAAAATATTCGCATTAAAAAATATATTTTGCAGACTGTAAATCATGTTTATGTTTTGAAATCATGTTTCAAAACATCTACCAAGCATTGCAGTCAGTAGAGTCTCAGCTGCCGAGCAGCCACGGGTTGCCAGTTATGTCAGAAAACAAAACCTAAAAGACTTCAGTATTTTGAATTTGAATGTAGTAACTGTTGTTTGGCCACATTCTTACATATGGCATCTTTAATATGTGCCGTAGAACCAAACTAGTATATTTAATAGCCTATAAGAATATATAATAAAGCATAATTTGTAGTTATATGCAACTGAAAAAGGGAAATATAAATGAATATAAATACAAAATTATATTATGCCATAACCAACGATAGACTCTTACTGGATGATACAGGCAGTCAGTTTGCATTTCCCTCTAAATGAGAACATGATTTACAAAATCCATACTGAAGAAAACTGTGTGCCATTGAAAAAATAAACTTATATACTTTTTGGCATCCAGCAGAGTTGCCCCCTGGTGGCGTAATGGTACCTCACTACCACTTCTTGTTCAATACAGTCTATGATTGGTAACAAGCACCAACATCCATCCCCAAAGAATGAATCAGTGTATCTGTTTATAGAAAGGTTTAAATCCTAAACAATCACGGCCGCGTGTGTTTGTGCACCGCACAGTCCCTCACGAGACTCGTGTTTCACAAAACAAAAACCTTTCATGTCCTTCCAGCAATGTCCCAGTGCCTGCTGTCTTCAGTCCAGGAGCTCCCCGAACTGTGAGGTCAGTGGGAGGGAAAGGTTGGTTCACGGTTGGAGCCAAAGCTGGAAAAAGGCCAGAGGCCATGAGAATTATGAAACACACTGACACACAGCTGTGTGTGCACAGCCTCCCACTGTTCTCGCCGCTCCACCACAACAGCCCGCTAATCCCGCTTAGATCTGCTCATCAGGGCCAGACAGTGCCCATACAGTGGCGCTGCCAAATCTGCCAGAACCAAAGAGCGGAATAATCTTGTCTTACAGCGGCTGCGGAGCAGAGGAGTGTGAGGAGTGTGAGGCGGGAGTCATGAGGGGCCCACATCACATCACAATCCCCGGCTGCATGCTTCTCTGTCCTGCTCACAACGAGACATGTCACGAGGACAAAAAAAACAAACAGAATAAGTGTTTAAACTAGTCCATAAATTCTTAACTAGATTATGCACAAGAGGATTTGCATGGTCTGCCCAGACTCTGCAGCTCTAATTAAAGCAATGAATGAATAACATTGTTTTACTCATTATGTAATTATATTATTCTTATTATAGTCATAAACCAAACTAAACAAGTTTTAAAAAAAAAAAAAAAATTCTCATATATAATACATTTTCTGGGTTATAATTCATGTTTTTTTAAAGTCTTTATTATTTTGTTGTACTTTTACTGTACTACATTTGCGGTTCATTGTTGTGTTTGTTACATTAAAATATAAATAAATGTCTGTTACATTTAAATCACGCTTTTCAACCCAGTATGAGACGTTGATTATACATATCTTTATTGTATGATCATTTTTAGATTTTCTACAATGTTTTATTGTTGTTTTTTTACGTCTTTTGGGTAGCATGATTCTATATTTGACTTCTCTGATGTACTGTAGCACTTTGTTTCAGCTGTCGCTGTTTTTAAAGTGCTTTATAAATAACGTTTGGATTGGATTGGAAATGAGTTCAGACAAAGCTGATTAGGCCAAACGGCTCCACATGACTCTCTCTCTGGGTTCCTCAGTGTCAGTTATTATTTTTCGTGTCACATTTCCACCGATAGAAAATAAACCTGGACATACAGTCAAACTTCACAATGTTATCTTTTCTCACAGTCACGACGTTAGCCTCTCATTCAACGTAATTTTTTGATGAAAACTACATCAAATTAAAATCGCACCATTATGGTAATTACTCAGATGTCCACAGCGGGTGAAGTTTATGGTTAAACTGTAAAATAGATATTGATTTCTATCATGTAAGGAATTCATAAGGTGGCCACATGTGGCCCCCCATACATACACAGTATATATACACACATATACACATAATATGTGTATAAATATATATATTCATATATTATATGAATAGATTTATATATATATATATATATGTATATGGCCATCGCATATTTACATATATGTGACTTAATATGGCTTTCAGTAGTAAAAGTCCTAAATCAACAATAAATATTATATTTAAAGGTGAAGTAAGTAGTTTATAGTGACATCTAGAGGAGAGGCTGAAATTTACAACAACGAACTGCTCCTCTGCTCACCCCCTCCCTTCCCTGAGCGATACGGTATCCTCAGCCGGTCAAATGTCGTCCTCGCCGTCTTTCTCCGTGGTGCGGGCGTACGGTCAGGTACTGGTGTTCCTTTATCCGCTGTAAAATATGTGTGCTCCTCCATTCTAAATGCGTAAAAAGATCCGCTCTCAGCCTCGTCTCGGTGCTCGATTTGTTCTCTCGCGTTTGTCTATACAGGCTCCCGTAGAAACATGGCGTCGTGGCAATGCAGTAGCGGCCCGCGACCATGTTATTTTACATGACTTTTTGAAACACTACGAAAATGAAACAAAAAATATTATACAGCGACTAGACAATGCAGGAGCACATAATATGTATACAAAAGTGGATTTTGGGTCATATAAACCCATAAATACTACACAGTGTCCCTTTAAGAATACATTTCAGACAAAGCTCATATTGCCGGTGAACGTTTGCTCGGTGTCACTAAAAAAACTGTATGGATAAATGAGTCTTTCACAAAAACAACCACAACAGAGATGTTTAGTTAACATGAAGCAGTGAATCGTCCTGAACACGACTCTTCTCGAGATGAAAAATTCCCTTTTAATCGTCATCCTCATATTCCCAATGAAGGTCACTGTGTTTGCAGTCAAAGCTCCAACGTGAGCTGAACCACATTCACAGTCTGGGATTCTGTGACAAAAGGCTACGAGTAAAATTTCCCACGAGAGACGAGGAAAATCCACGGAACGTGCCATAAAACTACTGTTTAAGCTCTGAGCTGAGGTGGATGTTATTGAAAAGTATATATTACAAAGTTTGACCCGGAGGTCAGCACACGTTATTTTTTTTTTTTCACCAGGGACGAACTAAGAGCAGATGGAGGGGAGGAAGGGAGAAAGGGAGGGAGTGTGTGTGTTTTCAGTTATCCAGCCGACCTGACACCCCCCTCTGTTTTTAAACACAACCACAACCAAAACACGGCCTGTCCTCCTCATTCACTCCAAGAATGTTACGCAGCTATGCAGGCCTCAGTGCAGCGACAGCATGTGCTGCACCACGACTTTATATCTGCAGTGTCAGGGTCTTCTGATTTATGCATTAATAAAACTTTGAGTGTTTGTGTGTGAGTGTGAGTATGTGTATATTCCTTGAGATACTTACATAGAGTTTTTTTTAGGGTAGCTACTCTTGCATCGTCAGTGTTTGGAGGTCTGTTTAGAGAGGAACACAGGAGATTATTGGTAATTCATTAATTGGAGTGACAAGTCCTCAAAAATGTTTTAATTAAAGCTCACAGAGTGGTCCTGTTGCACATATATGTTAGTTATGGGGGTCTACTTACATATATTAACTTGTTTTAACCTCGTAGTTGCTGTAAATGAGCCGATAGAAATCCTCTTTTCTGACGCTGTTCCCCAGCCGTGATATTTCAGACTCAACCCTCACACCCAGAAGACAGACTGTCTTGTGATTGGCCAATACCTGGAAGTGACATATTCAGCACACCCGCTCTCAGAAGCACAGCTCCCCCATCTGGAATGGTGGATGCACTGCTCCTCATTATCAAAACATTGTTTTAACAGTGTTTAAAAATAGCTTCTTCACGACTCCCCGCCGCAGTCCCTTTTATGACTTTGACCTGGAGTCAGACCCAGAGTCAGAAGACACTGTCGCTCGTGAAACACCTCCACAACGGACGTTATTCTTCTTCTGCGGTTCAATCTACGCAACCGTATGTGCCTGGACTAGTGCCCGGAGCAGGAGGATCTGATGTTCAGGAGAACTGCTGTTTACGTAACCAGACCGGGTTTTTTCAGAGATCTCGCTGAGCCCGAGATTACAATAAAACACAGCGTTCTCAGCAATGGCTGAACTGTTTGTTTAGAACCTTCAGGGCTTCATAAACAAGGTAATGACGCAGATACACACTAAAAAACAGCGTTAATTGGAACTTCCGGTCTAGTTCCGCTTTAAGTTTTGACCACTTGTTTTTAAAATGAGTTAGTTTCATTAGTTTAATTAGTTGGAAGAGCGGGTTTGCAAGTTTTTATTAGTTTTAGTTTAGTTTGTATTTGTTTTAGTGCTAGTTTAGTTTTTTTTTTTATATATGGGGAACGATTAAAAAAGTTCATCATAAGTATTGTGTCATAAAAACCCAACAAAATATGCCATTTTAACCCTTAAGCCCAATTATTACTCCTGCATAAAGTGCTCTACGTCGGTTACGGAGACCCCTCTACGTTGCCGGAGAGCCCCTCCGTTGTCACCAGCTGCACAAAATATTGTTTAAGGAGTCTGTCACTCCGTCAAGGGACAACGAGAGACAGCAATGGCTGCGATTGGTCCTCAGAGTCCACAGAGGCGGAAGCAGTGGGATAACACATTAAGTAGTCGGAGAAGTATAATGTGGCTTTTAGTGTTCACAGCACAGATCTGTGCCACAGGTGCACCCTTGATAAATTGCTGCAGTAATAATACACAAGTCCTTATATTCTAAAAAATAAATACACTTCATATGAAACCAAAATGATTGTGTAGGAAAACGTTTTTTACAAAGATATAAACTAAGCAAGGCTCACGTTGGTGTAGTGGTTAGCACTCTTGCCTTTGCAGCAAGAAGACCCGGGTTCCTGGGTTCGAGTCCCGTTTGGAACAACTTTGGAACAAGGGCCTTTCTGCAAGGAGTTTGCATGTTCTCCCCGTGTGTGCGTGGGTGTTCTCCGGCTTCCTCCCACAGTCCAAAAACATGCAGTATGGGGATTAGGTGAATTGGTCAATCTAAATTGACCGTAAGGTGTGAGTGTGTGAGTGAATGGTTGTTTGTCTCTATATGTGGCCCTGTGATGGATTGGTGAACTGTCCAGGGTGTACCCCGCCTATCGCCCAATGTCAGGAGCGACCCTCTGGTGGAGGATGAAGCGGTAGATAATGGATGGATGGATGGTTAAACTAAGACATTTTTCGTTACAATTTTAATTTGGTTTCAGTTAGTTTTTTTAAACTCTAGTTTTTAACTAAACTGAACCATAATAACCTTGGTTACAGGAGATATATAACCAAATGAACGCATTGTACGTCTTCCTGTGAATGAGGACAGCAAAAACAACGTGTTGTAGCCTAGAGGAGGAAAACAGTTTTTCACTTAATTTGACTATTTTCACACTTGCAGCTCAGGATCCTCCTGTCAGCGAGTCAGAATAGTCCCCGTGAACTCAGCTTAATGGCCTGAGGCAACAGGCCGTAACACTCCTCTTCCACAGGTAAGATAGCGGAGCTTACCTGTGGAAGAGGAGGAGTGTTACGGCCTGTTGCCTGCATCCTCACCAGGCTTTAACCCTGTGTGTTTTCACATTATGCAAAGTAAGGCCCAGTGGGTAGAATCCTTGTGTGGACAGGAATGTGATTGTTGTGGCACTGCATCTCCAGTGATCCAACACACTGAAGGAGGAAACAACAAGAAGCCTTCTCTTTACTCAGACTGGGCGCCTCTCAGAGTTGGAGTGCCTCATAAATCTCTCTGTGACTTGAAGTTTGGATGAAGGCTGCTGTTGTCATGTGTTGGTTTATAAGGTTATTTAAGGCAGGGTGCTTTTGTTTCATCGATTTTCCTCAGACACTCAGCGCATTTACATGCATGTTGAAAGTCAGATTTTAGTGGGACTAAAATCGAGCTAGTCTAAGGGCGCTTTCAGACTTTCAGACCAGTCAGAAAAATGTTACAATGTAAATACAGACATGGGTATGGCTTTCACATATGCATTGTTCTATCCATCCATCCATTATCTACCGCTTTATCCTCCACCAGAGGGTCGCGGGGGGTGCTGTGCCTATCTCAGCTGACATAGGGCGATAGGCGGGGTACACCCTGGACAGTTCGCCAGTCCATCGCAGGGCAAACAACCATTCACTCACACACCTACGGTTAATGTGACCAATTCACCTAATCCCCATATCGCATGTCTTTGGACTGTGGGAGATAGCCGGAGAACCCGGAGAAAACCCACGCACACGGGGACAACATGCAAACTCCTTGCAGAAAGGCCCTTGTTCCGAAGTTGTTCCAAACGGGACTCGAACCCAGGAACCCGGGTCTTCTTGCTGCAAAGGCAAGAGTGCTAACCACTACACCAACCGTGGGCCCTGCATTGTTCTAAACGAACTAAAATAGACCACAAAGACCATCGGCACCGGAACCAGACTAACCCCCAATTTCCACTGGGCATGTCACCGCCACAAAACATAAGCGATGCGGGAGCTGAATACAACTGGCTCGCAATGCAGCGCACAAGGCAGGGCTCAGCACTGCGCTGCCATAACGCGCCCAGTGGGCATTGACGCTAGGCAGAGGACGGCGCAAAACCGCAACGCTGACATTCCGCACAGCTGACGCGACCGGTGGAAATTTGGGTGGGTGAACCCGTATCTCATCTCATATCCATAATGCATTAAACTATACCGTTTCACCCATTTGGTTTGGATGCTTTTTCACACCAGAGGACCATATCAAAGTAGGGAAAATAAAGCCTGAAGGGGTGGTCTCAGACCGGTTGATTTGGTGCGCACCAAAGTACCGAGATTACATTCACACCAACACAAACAAACCAAACCAAGGGACCAAACACGTTTGGTGCGCACCAAATTATGTAGGTGCGAAAGCACCCTTAGTCGGACTAACATACCTAGATAATGTGATTCATCATCCGGTTACTCCTGCATGTATACGCTTAGTCGGACTGGAATCAGAATTGGAGTTCTCCGCACACCCCAAAATTTCCTCCCTGTTCTTTGACCCAGAAGTAGAATGAGATGACATATAAACAGCAGCACCGTTGTCGGTAAAGAACAAACAACACAATGTCGTCGGCAAAAGCTAAAACTACAGAGAAGACCTCACTTGGTCTGACAAAGAGACGAGATGTACAGCATGATCCATCTCACCGTCCAGATGTGAGATGGAGTGCTACTAATCACCAGTGCAGCACAGCAGATGAACATTAACCTGACAATCCTCCATGATGTAGAAATAACAAGATTGTTTTTTTCCCAGTTTACATATGTGACCAATAATGAATGCACCCTAACATTGGATATGAAGAATCTGAGTATGTGATTCGCCCTTCCAGATTGTCGTGGCTCTAACAGCAGAGATTCTTTTCTCCTTTTGTCGCAGTCTCCATGAGTTGAGATACTCGCACGCACTAACACATGCTCGCGTTGTCTCCACAGTCGAGCCTGGTGACAGAAACACATCTTGCCACAGGGAAGCCTTTTTTTTTCTCCAGGAAAGGCGTCTGACAGGATGACAGACCCCAGTGTGGTGCAGAGTCAGACGTGACGGCAAAACAAAAACAAGCGTTTGTTCTCTTGTGTGTGTTATATAAACTTTTTTGGATGCTCGTGTTAGCACAAATCGTGACTTTGCCATCAGTGAAACATCCTCCTCCTCCTCCCTACACTTCCTCTTGCTGAAAATGAGAAGATGGCTCAGCCACTGGCTGGACACTGGAGTCTGGTCAACACACTATAATCTCCACCACACACTTAATGAGCTTAATGTGCACTCCCAGACCTCTGAGCATGAAGGCGTGTGCACAGCATTCACTTCACCGCACTATTTAGCAGCCTTGTTTTATCTTATTCTCCACTAAAGATTAACCCTAACCCATTTCTTTTTTTTTAAATCACTGAGGTGTTAAAGGTCCAAACTTCCTGTGAGGTAAATACTGTCACGGTCGGTTTGAGTGCGTCCACAGACATTAGAGTTAGACATTACGTGTCTATGACCATCTGGTGCCGAAGTGACTGTGCAGACAGCTGATATGCATCCGGGGGGCCGACTAAGGCCATGCACTGACTTTCATTTGTAAACAACCCATATGTCGTCATGCACCTTGGGTGGGGGGGTGCGGTAAATGTGCAGAGTGGAGCTTTGCAGTGGCTTCCAGGAATAGGAGCAGATTTCAGAGCCTGATTGGGGATAAACTGTGATTTAGTCCTTTAGACCCGTGGTCCACTCCAGCTCCAACACAAACGCTCACTTTCTCTGCTGCTGCAGCAACTGACCACATCCTGGCTACTGACATTACCAGCCTCAATAAATATTTGTTCCCCATTTAAACATGCAACCAAGGATTAAATAGAAGTTATGTTATTTTTTTTTATTTTTTTTTTTAAACCAGGGAAACAAACATTGAGATTAAAAGTGTCCCTAACCCAAGACGGGCAGCAGTAAATTTTCTTGTCAATACAGGTTATTGACAGGACAAGGTTTAAACTATTTGAATAGCCACATAACCAGTACATTTTCAATAAAATCAATATAAAGTGCAATTGGCAGACCATCTGAAGATGTCCAATGAGTCCGGAACCTTTTGAAGGAGACATATTATACCCTATTTCTCCACTCACCTAGTTTCCTGGTGTCCTAATGAACTGTCTTTGACATGCTTTGGTCAAAATACCATAAGGATGAAGCACCACAGCAGTTCAATCACCCTGCCAAAACAGCCCTGAATGCTCTGTTTAGTAGCATCTTTTTAGGTCCACCTTAACAAACAAACAAACAAACAAACAAACAAAAAAGTAAAACGAAACTTAAGGCACATGAAATTACAGCCACAGAGGCTACCGGGAGCTAACAGCATTTGGATGTGTAAGTGATCATTTGCTCTAGCAGGCACATTGCTGTCATATATAACATGTATTCAATGGACAGATAAATCCTCTGAGGCTGGAAGTTTGTGTAGAACTCTGTGCTGCACTGTGGAGCCAAGAAGATAACTTTTTGCCGACTTCGCGGGCTTCTGGTTTTCGGATACTGTTGCCCTCGCCAGCACTCTCGCATGTTTTACGGAAACAAAGCAGAGCTCCGCGAGACAACAATTCTAGAAATTTCCCAATGAGTGTGGAAGTCAACATCGTGTGTTTCATCTCCTGTACTTATACTGAGGAGGACCACAAAAACATGAGTGAGTCATCTTTGCCAACTGATAGGGCATCCAGAGTCCCAAATATAAAGATTTAAATTATTAAAAAGTTGATTTTGCATAATAAGATAAGTTACATCTGAAGGTTCCAGGAAGAGACATTCGCAAATTTAAACACCTTTTTCCCTAGTTCAATATCAGCCTTTGGTACAAACTATCAGAATAAGTCCTGGGGCCAAAGACTGTAACTCCCTGTGCTTTTCTGACTGATTTAAACCTGCAGATATGAAAGGAGCAGAGTCAAGCATGCAAGCAAGCATTAGAGCACATACTCTGGAAGGGTTAAAACCTCTTATCTTAAAAGGAAAACTGTCAACAAGCAATCACGGAGGCATTTTTAATCTGTCTTGCAGGATCACGTCTGTGTGTGCCACTGAGAAGAAGAGATAAAACCCAAGAAATAAGAGGTGTTTCATTTCACGGGGACTTGAGGAGAGATTTAATTTCCTCTGTGGTGATTTTCCACCAATTTTTGTCTCACACTGAATCTGCAGTGCCGTGTCATCAAACAAACCTACAGCACGTACCATGGAGCACTGAAAATAGTCTACACTCTAAACCTCTTATTGTGTGCAGTATAAACCTGTCACACTGGAACAATCAAGGTTTTCTCAACTTATTAGTGTTATTTCAATCCTCATGTGCACTATAAAACATGCTTTCACCAATTTCCAAGTTCTCCTTACTTTTCACGGACCATCGCTTGCTTCTGATTGGCTTATACATAAGTGAAGGCTAAAGCACATGCAAGTAAATAATGATAATGTTTCCATCGCACTAATCTGCCACGTTGTGTTGACAGACACGACAAAGCAAATTTGGTCCAAAAATTAACATGATTCTAATTATAATGTTTGCATTTTGATGATTTTTGATGTTTTTTGGAAAAACATGACCACAGACTTGAGGCTCCGCTAATGGCTTTTTAGATGATTTGATGACTGCGGACAAGAAATCATTTCAATACCAACATCCCTTAGGGTCACTTATCACTCTGGGCATCACGTTATATTGCTTTTTGAAACCAAGTGGTGACCAGTCATGACCTCAACCATAGAAAACAGCTCCTCTGGTAAATCCTCAACATTCACAATTTGACTGATTTTCCATAAACTTCCATTTAGTCACTTCTTTGGAGTATTGTTTTTAGTGGCTCACACTGTGAGTGTCTGTCTGTCTGTTTGTTTGTTTGTGCTTCCACACTTGCCAATATGATCAACAGAGGCCGCCAGAGGCTTGTTGCGTGAATGGGGTGAAGTCTGTTATCTCCGATTGCCTTGTTTTTTTGCAACCAATGAGTGGCCCCCTTGTGGCTATTTGGAATATTCTAAGTTCCTGGTTGGCTTCAGGAAGAGGTAAATACTTTTCTTGTCTTGATGACCCCTCAAGTATGCTTTACAAGACAGGTTTGCCATTCACTCCCACATTCATACAGTACATGTACAGTATGTGCACCGACCGCAGGGTTGTTCTTGCCCGTTGAACACACCTGATGGAGATCATCATCAACAAAAATAGAAAAATGTAGTGGCCCATGAGTGGGTACACCCTTTTTGACCCATTGAAATGTAGACTAGCGGATACGGGACTTGAACCGAAAACCTTCACAAACCGTCACCTCAACTCGACAATAGCTCATGAGAGACTAAGTCCATCTTTATATGGAGACTATGGTTACGACAGGCAACTAAACAGCTAACTGCTTGAATCCATAGCTACGTAAATTTGGTGCAAACTCCCTTCAAATCAATCATCATCTGTTTACAGGAGATGACACTATGGAGTGGAAACGCCCCTTTGTGAAGCCTCATACCATGAGCATGCTACCACAAGCTTTTTTTTAATTGCACAGCTACATTGTATGAATCATGAAGCTCATTTACGCTTCAGGGAGTTTTCAAAGTGAAGTGAAATTATGTTGCATTAAATAAATTTGTTATGCCAGGGTTCAAAGTGTTTGGTTTAGTTTAATGCAGGGGGGCCCCAGGTCCCTTTTTGTAATCCCTTGAAACACCCCTGCATGAGTGCACCCAATAAACCATGGCTTTTGTTGTGACAGTGTGCATTCCAATGCTCATCTTTTTTCACTTTAATTGCAGGCCAAGGAACTTTTTTTGCATTATCTTGCGCGGAGTCTCAGAGCTGAAGCTGCACAGAGACGACTCTCATGCATTTAATGAAATATTTGCCTCCGAGGCTGGATCTTCAAGGTCTCACTTGCAGGACTTTGTTGCCGTATCCTGCCTTCACCCCAGGTGCAGGGCAGGAAATTAAGAGACGGATGTGTACACAGTGAAGCGCAGATTAAGACCTGATGTTACCGCACTGCATGTGTCATGCTTATATCCGGATAAAGCTTAGCTAGGATCAAATAGGCTTTTATAGGTTTCCAGTGACAAAGTACCATGCCTGAAATAAATGTACATGACATTTACCGGCTAACTGCACTGCTGCTGCTCATCACCACCTAGTAAAAGGTCTGCATTATATTGTCCTGTATGTCCTACAGTGTAAGAATTAAATCATCTCAGCCTTTTTATTGGGTACACCTGTTCAACTGATCTCCATGGTTGTTGGTAACATCCATGTGAGGTTTATGATATGATAGTACAGAATAATAAAAATGTTACTGTTCATCATAATCCTTCATCTTTTTCCTAAAACACCAGCCAACGTATTAGAGCATCACAAAGGCATTCTGTCATTCTAATGCATAGTATTAATGACAACACTTCGTAAAAAGAGGGTAGCAACCTCTCCGGATTCTAACAGTGTCAGCTCTTTGTGGAATTGACTGCAGCTCCCACAAAGCAAAAGATCAGCAACAAAGATAATGGGTGGATGCAAAAACCTCATTATTATGTATCTGTCTTCCATTTGAACCCGCTGATGTCCCTGGATACTAGTGTTTTGTTTTGTGTCATCCAAACGATGTCTGTTCTAGAAACTTGGACTTTGCACAAAAACAGCAAGTGACAACAAGAACAGATAGCTGCGTGTTTGGCATGCATGACTGCAATCTGCTACCACACCTGGGAACTCTCTGTCTTCCTTATCTCAAATCAAGCAAATTAGGAGTGATTCAAAACACTGGTGTTGCTTTTGTGAATCGCTGCTCCTAACATGTGTCAGAAACAGTTGAACTTTTGCAGGTGGGACCACAGTGAAGAGGAACATCTGTGCCAACTGTGTCAGAGTCGAACTCTACGCACACAGATTTGCCCTCCAGCACAGCAGAGACATGTGCATCAGCTTCTGCACTCTGTTCCAGTTCTCCAGATGTTTCTTGTCCTGGGGAGAATTAACGGGATAGTAGTAAAGTCTTAAAATTGTGGTCGGCAGGATTGATTGTTGAATCTTATCTCCACTCCATTAAATGCTGGTCCATATATCGTCCTATCTGATAAGCATGGACAGTTTAATGCACTTCACACACAAAATGACCGAGGACAATTTTGACACTGTTCATTGTATTTATGTCCAACTCTCGTTTGTCCAACTCTGCTTTGTCCGACTATTTTATAATTCTTTAGGTTGCTTTGTAGCCATTGCTGAAGTTGCATGTTACTTCAGTAGTTTTTCGTCTGAAGGAACATCCAAAGGACAGGTCACACTTTCCGAGGTTTGCTTGGGTCCACGTGATGTATGGTATATTTTTTTTATCTGCTCATTTCGACTTCAGGCCGCCGAGCTCCTATCAGCACACACAATTTGATTCCACATGGACCATACTTGCTGACTGTGCAGTCTTCCTGTAGCACAACACTTTCTAGTCCAGTATGTTTTGGATAAAAGTGACAATGAAGAGGACGGTAACCATGGAAACTTTTGTCGGAGGAAATCTACCAGCACTCACACATGTACAATTCTTCGGACAACACAGCAACCACAGGAGTCATACTTGATCTAATTCGTATCAGGATATAACATGTACAACAAGGTACAAAACATACAGAACCAGAGCACGATCCATCTCACCGCCCATCTCGACAGGAAACTGATTCAATAGGCACTAGCTTTTCGAGAGATACCACGCCACCTACGGAGGCAAGGTCTGATTCCCTGTCTTGTCTAGAGTCTAGAGGGAGAGTCGAAATCTAGTTAGTAACAATATCAAGTGACGCTTGAAGACATGCAATTTTCCGAATCTAAATTTTGATCCGTCCTTTCTACTGAATGAATGTGGCTAATAAGTGTCTTTTCCTTAAAGGGATACTTCACCGATTTGAATGTGGCTTTGTATTGCTAGAATAGCAGTAGTATTTCTTTAGAAAATGTGCTTCCCTCCCTCAGTTTTTCACTGAGCAAAACGCATCATTTGACTCACAGTAGGGCACATTTGGATAAGGGAAAACAGATTTTTCAGGGAAGTCAGAGAAAAACTGAGGGAGGGAAGATTTTCTAAAAAATACTACTGCTATTCTAGCAATACAAAGCCACATTCAAATCGGTGAAGTATCCCTTTAATGTAAGTAAAATTAATCCAATGTTTTTAAAGCGGACCTAGACCGGAAGTTCAAATTAACACTGTTTTTTAGTGTGTATCTGCGTCCTTACCTTGTTTAAGAAGCCCTGAAGGTTCAAAACAAACAGTTCAGCCACTGCTGAGAACGCTGTGTTTTATTGTAATCTCGGGCTCAGCGAGATCTCTGAAAAAACCCGGTCCGGTTACGTAAACACCGGTTCTCCTGAACAGCAGATCGTCCTGCTCCGGGCACTAGTCCGGCACATCCGGTTGCGTACATTGAACCACAGAAGAAGAATAACGTCTGTTGTGGAGGTGTTTCACGAGCGACAGTGTCTTCTGACTCTGGGTCTTTTTAAACATTGTTAAAACAATGTTTTGGTAATGAGTAGCAGTGCATCCACCATTCCAGAGGGGGGAGCTGCGCTTCTGAGAGCGGGTGTGCTGAATATGTCACTTTAGGGTATTGGCCAATCACAAGACAGTTGGGAAGACTCTACTGGCTGGCCAATAACAACACACTCTGTCTTCTGGGGGTGAGATTTATGTCTGAAATATCGCGGTTGAGGAACAGCATTAGAAAAGAAGGATTTATATCGCCTCGTTTACAGCAACTAGGAGGTTTTTGACCATAAAAACAAGTTAATGTATGTAAGTATACCTCCATAACTCACATGTGCAACAGGACCACTCTCTGTGAGCTTTAATGTATTTCATAGCAGAAATATAACCTATTATGTCTTTAAAAGCTCTCAGCTCTGCATCATGGTTTCCCTGTCACAAGCCAATGTGTTCATTCTAAAGTTAGCCAACAGGTGCAAACTTAGTCACTGAGTAAATATTTTGCCTCCCTCATTCTTTTTTCAGCACTGCCCTCTGTGATTTCAGGAAAGGTCTCTCGTTTCTGTTATGATCAGCAGACATTTTGCTTTGCTGGGGTTGTTGTTGTTTCAGGTACCGGTGAGACGATGAAATACAACCCAGGGGCCCCAGTATGAGTAATAAAGTGTAATAAATGCATACGGTGGAGAGCAAATCATTCATACTAAATCAGGCACAAGATACTGCACTTTATAACATGATTTTATTGCTGTTTCTATGACGCTGTAAAGGGGGGGGAAACATGGCAGTAGTTATTGTGTCTTTCATTATAAAAGTTGGATTTAAAAAAATAGAAATATAGCATGTGTGGAGCAGCTTTGTACCCGGCACAGAAATACACCAAAAACAGAGAAGGAGACATTGAGCATGTGCATGAAGTATGTGTGCTGGCTGTCCAGCTCACTAAAGAGAAGAAAATATAACTTATCATTAAGTATCATAAAGGACAACATGCAGAGTCCGAGTATCTGATTTTTAGGCCATGCATGTCTGACTCGGCCTCTGGTGCTGTATCTCTCTATTAGCTAGCACCTATGGAATCAGCTTCCTGTTGACGTTTACGTCACAGAAAACCAGCAGCAAATGGTGTTGTACTTTCGAGCCGAAGACCGAGGAGGAAATCTGGGTGCATGCAACGCCAAGTCCAACTCCAGTCCAGTAATCGGACTATCGGTGAATTCCAATTCCTTGCTTAACTCTCAATCTTAACCCTCAATCTCAAAAATGTGCGCTCCCTCTAGTGCAAGTGCTGTCCCGATTCTCAGAAAAATATATTGATATAATATTGAGATTTTCCGAGACCACCCTTGGGAACAAGGGCTACCCAGAATGCATTGTGTGTTTTCACATAACAAAGATGGCGCCAAAAGCAGCAAAACGAGTACACTACAAATTAAGTATTTTCTTTGTTAATAGAGATATAAAAATGATGAAAACCATTGTATTATCTTAGTTTAGGCCCATATTATGGATTACTGACGTCATTGTTGCGTAACATTTATTTTTGTCAATTGCCGGCCGGTGTGGCCAAGCGATCGTTTGCTATGGTTTACTTTTCAATAAGCCGTGGTGTGTGGTAATTGTCAGCTGAATATGTCCGTGGTTGTGGTATTTGTATGAGTATCATCTTATAACTAACTGACAACCTAATAACTTGACTGAAATAAAATAATAAATAAATAATCGTGACGTAAATGTGTTCTTCTTCTTCTTTTTTGGAGTTGACAGACTGGACGCAGCTTTCGCGTTATCTGCCCCCTACAGTCTGAAGACGTATCTGCATTTAAGGGGTGTCCCATTTCTAAGTGACAAAATAACCCTCAACACTTGGTTTTGAGGGCCAGTTAAGATAAGGGTTGAGCTTGAGGGTTAAGATTGAGGGTTAAGATAGGAATTGGAATTGGCCCTATTAATCGCATTATCCAGGGTCTGACTGACTAGCTCGATATCAGTCGGACTAACGTATTTACATCACTAAAATTAATAATAATATTTTGCAGATTCTCCCGATCTTGTTTTCATGTGTACAGCCCCTTAGAATCAGGTCTGCAGGTCTAGGTGAATTGATTGATCCCACACTGGATAAAAGTCGTGTTACAGCAGCAGGGTTGGAAATAGTACTGCATTCGCATAGAACGTATGCAAAACAAACAAAAACATCTATAGAAATACAAAAGCAATACTAGAAACACAAGTGTGCACACAAAAATAATTAGGTTTTTTTACTTGTTCACATATGTACATATGTGAGGATTTAGACTTGGTTTTAGGGTTCAGATTAGCATTAAGTTTAGACTTGTTTATGGTCGTGATGGTTAAGGTTTGGATAATTCATGGTATATTAGTGTCCTCACTTGGACGATGAACAACAATGTGTGTGTGTGTTTGTGTGTTTATGTGAGTGTGTTGGGGGCGGAGACAGAGGGGGGGGGGGGTAGGGGGTCTGCCCTCTGTCCCCACCTCTCCGCCCTTCGTCCAATCAGAGCCGAGAAGCGGCCATTCGGGGCCTGGCGTCCGGTACGTAGTAGAGAGCGCAGAGCGCAGCAGTCAAAGGACTCTGAGAGCTGAGAGGAGAGGAGACAGTGGGGGAGGGTCACGTGTGTACACAGTGTGGGGCTCAGCAGCACTTCAGCAGTAGTAAAGTCTGCGGACGGACGGCCCCCTTTTTTTCAGATCGAGCCTCAGTCCGTGAAGTTGATAGATGTGGAGCGAAGCGAGCGCTGAAACGGATCAATTCTGTGCGTCGAGGCTCCACACACGAGCGCATGAGGACGCAGCAGAAGCAGCAGCAGAGTGATCTAGTTCCCTCACCGTCTGTTTCCCCTGAGTTTGTCAAATGAAACGACCGAGAAATGCCAGTGGAAATGCTGCACCCGAACCCGATGCCTCCGTAGGTCTGTCACCGAGCCAAAGCCAAACGTTTCTGGTGAGTTTTTTTTTACTCTCTTTAGTAGTAGTAGTAGTAGTAGTTGTAGCAGTTGTAATAGTAGTTGTATAATTTCTCTCCGCAAAGCGTAAAGATGTGCTCTCAGTCGTCATCTTCACGGTCGCAAAGCAGAGGTGGATTTTACGCGCAGACGGAGGCTGTGCCAGACTTGTGCCAACAATAGTGCCAGAATAATAATAAGAATAATAAAGCCATGACAGCTTTCCACGCTTTTTATCTGCTCAGGCAAGTGTGATGGAGAGACCTGCACTGTCTGCAATAACAGTAATAACAACAATAACGATCATAGACACAGACAAGTGTTTCTTTGTTATTCTGATCGCCGCTGTATTTTAAGGACGCTTTGGGGAAAGACACCTGAAGACGTTTCTCACGGGATCAGTTTCCTCTATCACCTCAACCAGAGACCTGTGAAGTAAAAAAAAAAGCCTCAATAATGTATGTTGTTGTGATTCAAAAATACAAGTATAATGCTTTTTTACTTGAATAATCCACAGAGAGTTTGTTTACAACGGATATACAGCAAAATAAGGCCAGTAATATTATCATTATTATTATGTATATCTATCTGTCTATACACTTTGACAACTCAACAGCAACACATGTCCATAAAACTAAAGAGGGTTTACATCAAATATTTGCATAAAAAAGAGTCAGACCTTCAAGCTGTCTGCGGTTTCCCCCAATCTATCTATCTATCTATCTATCTATCTATCTATCTATCTATCTATCTATCTATCTATCTATCTATCCTGACTTGACATATAGTCATATACTTGTGATATCAGGTAGTGTAAGTATTGCGATAAATGTTTGCGTCCAAATTTGAGTGGAAGAAAGTATTTGTTTTTGTTTTATGTGCAGGAAAATGACACCGGTAACCACGCGTTTTCTTGAAAAGAGAAATGTTTCACAAATGTAAGGTAAATAAAAAAAACTGCTGTCGATTCGAGATTTAAAATGTTATTGAGCATGACGACATGACACAGCAGTCCAAACATACAGTAAACTACTAAATGTCCTGTGGCAAGGACGAGAACTTTAGGATGTTGTTGTTTCCAACGTGTGCGTTTTGCACAAATAATAGAAACATCACAAGTGGAAGAATCAGACTGCAGCCTTTTGCCATTGACTGACCACATTTTTACTAAATTACTACTCAGTCCTACTATATATATCGATATATAAAATCTATCACCTGATCCGCGTCTTTCCACTTCCTCCCATTATACTAGAAATCTCTATATTTTTTAAGCATGCAACATTACAATATTTTCTTGTAGTTTTTGTTAAATTAGCCTATTTCGGGGGGGCGTAAATCGCAATTGCTTGTAGTATCCCAACATATCACACTATGTTGTATCATCACCTTGTATCGTGATTAATGCAAGAGTTGTTTAATATGTATAATATTGCTACTTGTCCTATATATACTATACACTGCACTACCATTCAGGACAGTGGAAGACATGCAGACTCTTTGGAGAGGGAGATGGAAGGTAAAACAAAAAAAAAACATTATTTATGCATTGTTTTCATGCAAACAGGGTCATTAGAAGAATCTGTTGCCAAAGGCCCAAGTGAAAAAAATCATTTATTTTCCAACTAATACGTTTTAATACTCTGGCAGTGTCACCTGTCTTTGGCAAAATATCTTCTTCACATAATTCACAAGTGGACACTTCAGCACTTTCAAGGTCAAGCATATGCAGCAGTATGTTAATCCAGTAGCGGTGGTGATATTGTACGTATGCGACTGGTCTGTCACATTTCCACCCGATCGCGTTGCCATGTTAACCCGAAAGCTGAGTAACTCCCATGTACGGTAAATCACTGGGATCAGTGTCACAGCTCACCACGTTTAAAAAGCTACTGGACTGGGGGTTTTGCACTTGCTGTCAGCTCCGTCCACGTGACCAAAGGGTGTGTGTGTGCCTGGTGACAGTAAGCCTTCTTTGTGCTGACCGTTGAACTCTGACTGCACTGATGCCTGTGACACTTCAACACGTGAGGCCGCGGAGTCCAACCGTGACTTTTACGACGCGAGAACTTCACGTGAGGACAAAACATGACACCTTTTGTATATTTTTGCTCATTTAACACCAAGAAACTTCTTCTGCACATTTTGGCCCAAAACACGTGTTTGGGAAGGAGTCACGGTTTTGAAGTAAAATAGCTGTTGTGAACTTGAAACAAATACTTTTTCTCAGACCTCTAGGGATCGTTTTGTGATTTGGTAAAAAAAAAAAACATGACACTAATCTCCACAAAAATCGAGGCAGTGGCAAGTATTTTAATAACCTCCGAGAACTTAAGTATTTTAATTAGAAAATTGTTTTTGGATTAGCATACACCTGAAGCTAGAACCCCTGTGATTGCTCTAAATTAAACCTCCAGTGTGTAATGTTTGAGGGTTTACTGACAGAAATGTTTTTGTAGTCCTCATGAGTATGTTTTATATAAGTGTGTAACTGCTTCAAACTACACATTGTTTGAGTTTTTTTATCTTAAAATAAGCCTTTTATAGGAACTTCATAGAAAGGCCTTTCAAATTTTGAAGCAAACGCCATCATTTTCCAATTTGTGTGGAAAAGGTAACTACAAAGGGAAAAGTGTTAGTTACAGTCACTATTTCTAAGGTACTGAACATTTAAGCCGTGTTTCCACCAAGTGGAACAGTTCATTCTTAGGTACCCTTCCCTTGGGCCACCTTGGTAGTAAAATGGTACGGTCAGGGTAGCTCCACCCACAACAGTCAGCTGTTTGGGCGACAGAAAAAGTCACTTCCTTCAACTCCCACAGTCAATTCTCAAAGAAAGCTTGATGCCCTACGTTGTTGTGTCATGATGAAAACACAGCTCTAATGTGTTGCTTTCCAGGAACAGACAGCTGAGCGCTTCACTTGGCCTCTAGTCTTCTAATTGTACATTTGTGTTTAAGACACTTAGTCAAAAATGTCGACTTTGAATCGACAGAATGTTCTGCAGAACAAACGTCACTTTGTCAAGTGCCCACCTCGCCTCTTAATTCCACTTAACACTCGCACATGTGACTCGTGTGATTGTGTTTTCTTTTTTTTTTCCGCTGCACTGTGCGGGACTGCAGACATCAGCAGCGAGTCATGTGACATCACTCCAGTGCTTTCTGAGAAGGGCCTGTAAATTCCAGTAAGGATATATGAGGGGTGTGGGCCTAGTATGTCACACTACTCCCATCAGGCTGCGAGATCTGGCCTCAAAACACTGAGACGTCAAAGCATGTGGGCGTCACTGTTACGAGATCGTGTTTGGTGGGGCTGCTGAAGCATGCTGGAGCAGGGCCTCCCCCTCTGGGAATATACAACTTAACTACATCTGACATGAAATGGTGCAAAAAGTTCAGACGGGGTTTAACCCGCAGTCTCGGGCTGCAGTCAAAGTCACGGGCAAGAGGAACTCGGCAAATCCTTTTTGCTCACATGGTTGTGAGAGAGCTCAGAGTGCTCTTATTTACATAGGCCGTGTAGTTTCAAGGACTGCACCTTTAATTTTACTTCCCTTGTTTCCCTGTTTTCCCCCATGTGTTTAAAATGTTGCATAAAAGATAAAATAAATACAGGAAATTTCTTGACTTTCAGGGACTGTAAATAAACATGGGTGATGCATTTTCCTCCCATTGTAGAAACGCAAAGTTGAAATGAAAGTCGGACAAAATATTGATACATTAAATATTATAAATATTAAATACAAAAACATATATGTTAGTTATGGAGGTCTACTTACATATATTAACTTGGATTTATGGTCCAAAACCTGCTATTTTATGCAAGCAAGCCGATCAAAATGTCTCTTCACTGACGCTCGTCTCAGCCGCGGTGTTTCAGACTGAAATCTCGCCCCGAGAAGACAGCCTGTGTTGTGATTGGCCAGCCGGTGTAGAGTCTTCCCAACTGTCTTGTGATTGGCCAATACCTGGAAGTGACGTAATCAGCACACCTGCTCTCAGAGGTGCAGCTCCCCCCTCTGGAACGGTGGATGCACTGCTACTCATTATCAAAACATTGTTTTAACAATGTTCCAGAGTCAGAAGACACTGTCGCTCGTGAAACACCTCCACAACGGACGTTATTCTTCTTCTGCGGTTCAATGTACACAACCGGATGTGCCCGGACTAGTGCCCGGAGCAGGAGGATCTGCTGTTCAGGAGAACCGCTGTTTATGTAACCGGACCGGGTTTTTCAGAGATCTCGCTGAGCCCAAGATTACAATAAAACACAGCGTTCTCAGCAGTGGCTGAACTGTTTGTTTAGAACCTTCAGGGCTTCTTAAACAAGGTAATGACGCAGATACACACTAAAAAACAGTGTTAATTGGAACTTCCGGTCTAAGTCCGCTTTAATTAAGGTTCCACTCCGGTATTAACAGAGCTGCGTTATTGTTCAAGTGTAAGGGTAGATCACGCTAAATACTTGACATCTGTTGAGGATGCTTTTCTTCTGAAAAATGCTTTAAAAAAAAAACACAAGTTTATATAGCCTCAAACTTGTGAAGCAACTACCAACAATTTTGGTATTGTGCCTTTTCACTACACAGCTCAGCACGGTTCAACGATTTTTTTAGGACCAAGCGAGCTGACCCAATACTAAAATGTGACGTCGACAGACTGCTGGCCACTGATTGGTCAGAGAGTGTCGTCACTGGAGGAGTCATGAGCTTGACGTCAGACACATGAATCAAAGCGAACAACGCCAAACTGTAGATCAGTTAAAAATACTTAAAATCTTGAAAACGTGTTAATCTCCAATATTAATATTAAATCTCAATATTTAACAGAGGAGTATTTCAGTTCAGTGAATGTGTCAGATGTTCTCTGGTCATGCAGGAAGTACTGAACAATCCTGTGAACAAATCTTTTTAATTAAAGGTGAAGTAAGTAGTTTATAGTGCCATCTAGAGGAGTTGCAAACAAAGAACTGCTCCTCTGCTCACCCCCTCCCTTCCCTGAGCGCTACGGTATCCTCATCCGGTCAAAAGTCGTCCTCGTCGTCTTTCTCCGTGTCAGCAGATGAGGTTCGTGAGGCGAGGGAGAGGGCGAGCTACCGCGGCCGTAGCAGACGAAGCGGAGAGAGAGGAGGCGGGACTTCCGCTACAAGTAAAGAG
Organism: Microchirus variegatus; assembly: GCF_963457635.1. NCBI lineage: Eukaryota > Metazoa > Chordata > Actinopteri > Pleuronectiformes > Soleidae > Microchirus > Microchirus variegatus. Next base: position 21,191,730 of record NC_139811.1, on the reverse strand, counting down.
ACGCTTGATTTGTTCTCTCGCGTTTGTCTATACAGGCTCCGGTAGAAACATGGCGTCGTGGCAATGCAGTAGCGGCCCGCGACCATGTTATTTTACATGACTTTTTGAAACACTACGAAAATGAAACAAATAATATTATACAGCGACTAGACAATGCAGGAGCACATAATATGTATAAAAAGGTGGATTATGGGTTATATAAACCCATAAATACTACACAGTGTCCCTTTAAGTGATTCTAAAGATTCAGTTACACTGAAAAACAACTGTTAACAAGTCACTGTGTGTTTGTGGCATACAAAACGACATCACTGCAGTTTCATACAACCATATCCACATTGTTGAGGAGGTATTATAGTAATGGAAAATGATACCAAACCGAGTACAGTCGAGCCGTGCCATGCCAAGTCGTGCTGGAACTGTATGGTGGAAAAGCGCCATAACATGGAGGAGGTGGATTGTATGACTTTCATCTTTATGAATGGAGGTCTACTTACATACATTCTAGGAATCTAGGGTTAAATGCAGAACAAATGTCAACAATGGTTAAAAACTTAAATACATATTTATAAAGGCCCATAACAAATTCTCATTTTACATTACGATCTTTTTTAAGTAATTGTAAGTTTTGTAATATATTTGTGGGAGAAACTTGTGGTCTTTTCAGCCGTTTGCAGAACTGAGTAATCTCTGGTTCTGCAAAGCAAACAAATGTGGGTGATGTGGATGTGAAAGTTGGCTCATGTAAATCGAACTTTTCATTGTGATCTGGTTAACAATCAACTCCATCTGAATGAAAAAAAAAAAAAACATGTCTTTATTTGAGTTAAAGTGGTGGTGCCTCTAAGTGAGGAGAAGTAGACATTTGCTTTCACCTCGGTTCCTGTTTTTCCTCTCTGCTGAGTGGAAAACTAGAGATTTCATTATCACAGGCTGCTGGGAAAATGTGCAGCGGTGCAGTGCAGCAGTTTTCACAACAACAGAGCGTATCGCCCAGAGTGATCTGAGGCAGGCGGTGCAAAGAGAGCACTGGTTGTTTAGAAGATTAACATGAAAAACCTGATTTGAAATATTAAAGTGTGGTGACTAGTGTGCTAGGACTTGTTTCTCTAAGTTTTATGAGTGAAATCAGGTTCCAGCTGATCACATGTTTGCTGTCCCACTGTTAAACCTCAGATTAAAGTGCTATGACGGATTTCTGTCAAAAGTAAAGGGGGGGAAATGAAAGGAGAAAAAACAGCTGCAGGTGTTTTGTGGTTTCGTTTTGGCTGTTCAATCTAATCATCTTTGAGGCATGTTTATTCTCTCGGCTTTTGTCACGCAACTGAGATGTTTGTGTTACTTTACCAGTTCTGGTTATGAACTATATTTGGGAATCTGGTACCGTGCTGATGCACCTCGACTTACCCATAGCTCGTAGCCGGTAACTGGCCGTCGTCAATGAGACTGGGCCAGCTCTTGTGCCAACAGAGGCCTTTTATTTTTATACAGCAGAGCAAACATTGTACCACACACACCGCCTGAATTATCATATCATTTCATGAGGTACATGGTCCAAGATACCAATAACGTCACGATACCAACAATTCTGTGACGATCATTACACGGCACTACAATAATTTAGTTATACATCACAATATCTGTCTAACTGAAGAAAACAAAACATTAACGTGAAAAGTTAAACGTGCAGGATTTCTCTATTTATTTCACAGCACAGAGAACAAAGTGCATAAAGTCTATGTATTGAAGGTGGATGGAGCAACTCTTAACGTAGCTTTCTCCACAATTATCCCACTGTAAATTCCTTCTTTGACCTCTTCTTCCACTCCCTCATTGATTTGAACAGTGCTGCCATGTGGAGACATGAAGTAGTGACGAGTGAAACTGGCAGCAACTAGCAACTGTTTACTTTAGAGCGCCTATATATTAAATTGTGAAGTAAAATATCAATATTTGGCCTGGTGTAATGATTATTATGTTGCACGAGGAACGACATATCACTAAATCAATGTTTTGTACTTTGGACTTTCTGACGCACACATAAAGTGACTAGTGACTTAACTAGTTAATGGGTTTGAAAAGTAATTTCACTACTTATTACTTTACTTTCCCGTTTTTTAATTTACCCTGTAGATATATGGACAAATATCACTTAGCCTGCTCACATAGTTTATTGTATAACATATAACCATATGATCCAACACAGACCCACATCCATATATGACACATACATAATGATCTTTATGACGAGGATCGAGTACAGTCGCAATGAAATACAGGGGATCAGAGTAGATCTTAGTAAAACGTGTTGACAGATTCTCAAAAGCGCATTTTTCATTGTTTTCACTCCGTGGTTTCAATCTTTGTGTAGAAGACGTTTTAGCGATGTAATTAAGGGAATAAAGGATGCATCAGATGAGCTGATCTCTTTAGTTAACTGCTCAAAGAGAGAGAGAAGAGAGTTCTGTCACAGGGAGTTAATAATCTGCGCTGTTTGCAGCCTAGTTTTGCACAAAGAGACTTTCCAGCAGTTCATAGATGCTGTTTCACAGTGTACTCGCATCTTGTTGGAATCTTTTTATTGGTGTTCCAAACAGATTTTAGACAGACTCTAAGTGGGTATAGACAGGTGCATGCTGGCTGCAGGTTTTGCATGCGTCATCACAACATCGCTTCGGTGGTTACCGGGGGAAACGGGAGGAAAAAAATCGGGCGTCTTTAGGGCGTCATGCCTAAAAGTAGGGCGTCTAATTTCTTATTATTTTATTATCTTCAGTCCAGACGCCCCCTGCTGGCTAAAAGCCTGTTCTCCTGCGTCTCCATATCCACACATCACTCAAATCGATCTCCATGACAACAGTGCACACACAAGCATCACGCATGCACAAACATCACTTAAACGGATCAGAACTTTACACACAGGCAAACACGGCATGGGTAACGCAGAAAAGCACGGTACTATAGTCTAGTAAAGTAGTGTAGTTACAGATATTTTTTGTGTAATGCGTTACTTAACTTTGTTACCCAAAAAAGTAATGCTGTTACTGTAATCTGTTACTTTTGTAGTTGTTTTCAGTTTAACTCAATCACTAGAATCAGTAAATGAAACATTTTTGTTCAGTACTTCCTCGATGACTGGAGCACAGACTCCATCTGACACAGTCACTGGACTGAAATAGTTTTGTGTCCTTCAAGAAAGTGTTGTATATATCTGATACAGTCAGAACTTTGCAGTTTGCTATTTCTGCCTGTGTCAGGCCTTATCTTGAATAGATACGTGATGTGGTTTCTCCTGCTACATTGCGACATTGAATGATGTTTCCTGCAATGATTGAATAGACGAGACAGTCGTTTTGTTTTCTCGAGATCTTGAATTAATTATCTCGTAATCACGGGAAAACTAAATAAAAGGTATACGTGTGACCCTTTGGGGCTTACGTAGTTTTGACTTGTACACTTTCTCATTTCTCAATCACACACAAACTACCCAGAAAGCCACGCCCTCTCTTAAAGGGCCAGACCCAGCCAGCAACACTTGCGTAGAATGTAACAGGTGGATCATGTGGATGACTACAATAAAAAGTCAAGATTAAAGAAGTTTGGAATTACATAAGAACAAACTAGCAATACAAAAGTTGTTAAAAATGTCCCTCTTCTTTTAAAATGCTATTGGTGTCGAGTATTTAAATGGTGTAGAGCTTTCATACTACTTAAATGCTATATTAGAGAACATAAGATCATGCACACACTATACTCCTGTTAAACAACTCCAACTGTGATGGTCGTTTTCACCATGGTTAATATTTGATTAGCGCATTGTTTTTTCTAATTTTACTGCAGTGCAAACATGAGAGAACATGTAGATCAGATAATATGACCTTTAGAGTCGAGTTTCATCCGGATTGGTGTGAGCTGTCAGGCGACTGTGTTGACATTTGAAAGCTGTGATCACAACAATACCGTCACGCCCTGATATTTTAACTTTTGGTTTATCATACCAGCAGAATCTCATACCACTCCGTGACTTGACTCCTGGTAAAAGATTGTGCAGGGTGAACTCGCAACATCTTTGAAAGGAAGCTGTGGTGTTTTATGTCTAGAGTCAAGGCCTTGAATCAGATACAAGGTTTATCTTGTCCACAGAGGCTCAGGAAACAGGAAGCATTTCTTCAGATTCTAGATTTAGAAATTAGAACATCAAGTGTCTGCACCACATGATACAGATGCTATCTGATTGTTTCATATCTTTTTTGTTCAGACTTCATTTGAATAAAATCCTTGATAGTCATTAGACACCAGCAGAGCAAAAACACCAAACTGTCGGAAGCTGCAGACTGAGCCAACGTGATAATGAAAGGGTGGCAGCGATGTCTGCTTACAGCAGGTGCTGATGAATGGGGGGAAAGCCAACCACAAAGCGATGAGCGCTCTCTTTAATAATCGCCAGCCTCTCTTTTAAAGTGATCAAAGGTTGTCGCAGGAGTGATGGGGTGAGAAAACTTCCAATCTACGAAAGAGAAAATATCAGAGAATAACACGTAATCATCGAATCATCGCGGCTTAATTATGTGCCATTTTGTCCTGGTCTGTTTTTGTCAATGAGTCACTAAAGCTGCTGTTGTTAGAGAGCCGTGTTTATGTCAGGGCTGACCAGTGCTTCTGTTCTGGGAACGACTCAGTAACTCTACACTTTTCTTCCTCCTGATCCTGTTCCAGTACAGCTCTGCTCTCCAGCCTCCACTATAGTCACTGCAGCCAATTGGAGTAGTATAGAGGAGGGACTGTGTGTGCGTGTGTGTGTGTGTGCGTCTGTGTCTGCGGCTCAAGGCCAAAACAGCCCCTCTGTAGTGGAGTTATGTAAGTAAACGCAGGGAGGAATGTTTCCCCTTTACTGGCATCATTACTCATCGTCCCGAAAACAAAACTGACGTCTTACACTTCGTTCTATCTCGGTCATTTATTTTTCTTCATTGGAGGCATGTCCAGAAACTCATTCAGTCACTCATTCATCTTTGTTTTCATGTGAATTGCAGCCATAAACGTGGGAAAATACGTTGAAAGTTCTCACAAAAATGAATAAACTCCGGGGAACTTGCACTGCTCCCATAGCCTTCATGAACTTCCTGACCAAAGCAATTTCAGTGATTTATTTTTGTGCATAACTTTTACACTTAAGTAAATACACATTGCATTCCAACTGTTTGTTAGTTCCACATTTAGATCTGATGTCCGCTGGTGACTGAGTGATGACAGACAGTGAAGCGAGACGGCTGCAAACAGGTTGGAAACGCTCCCTTTTGGTGCTTTTCCATTATACAGACAGACTTTTTTTGTTGTTGTTGTGTGTGTGTGTGTGGTGGCAGCCATCCGGGAAACCCATGTAGGGTTTGGTTACTATAGGTGAAGAGTTTGAAGGGTTTGAAATCCACTTCCTTGCACATGAACGCCCCATGACCTTGGATATTCCCACTACAAATGGAACGCACCTTGTTGCTTGACGGGGCCTGTTTTCAGATGAGGGACGCAGATTTTAACTATAAATGCAAGGAACTGCTGTCTGTCTGTCTGTCTGTTAATCACATTACTGTTTGAAGGTGCACTTGACAGGCTTCAAACTTGACAGGTGACTTACTGAGGCAGCCAGTGTGTGCAATGCTGACTTTGATGCTGTTTGGATAAGAAATGCAAGAGATGTAGCGGGAATTCCTCTCTGTCACATTATGCTTTTGTCATTGTCATATTGTTACGTCATTATTTCAACAGATGTATGTTCAAATGCCAAAAAAAAGACAAATAATAAACATATATGTTCAAGAAGACTAAACTGAGGTAGAATAATAACAACAAATCACCTGAAGTTACACACCGCAGCTTTAAAATGAGTGCAGTTAATTATGCATTGGGAGTATTACATAACTCATTTGAAACCTGCAGCCCCAGCAGTCTCGGGACACAAAGGCTCCTGACATGTGCGTGGTCATTTTTTCTTTGACCTTGCCCTGAACTTCAACCCCCGTCTCTCAATCGTCGCTGACCCTTCACCAGAGCCTGTGTCACATTTCACTCTTCATAAATCTGTCCATCATCATGTGTCCAACACTCCCCTCACCCACCCCTTCTTCAACATGGCAGTAACCTGAATGGGAGGTGCAAATGCTTTTTACTCAGCTTTTTCTTAATCATGCTGCTCGACCATGTGCAGAGTATAAGAGCGGATCTGCACAGGCAGCAAAGTCCTTGTATGTGACTGGAACGGGGGGAAAATTTGTCTTGTATTCCTCCATCAGAACAAGGGCACCTCTCGCTGGGGCTCTCAAAGAAGGAGAAACGGTGGGTTTTTGAGACCCAAGCTGGCAATTGGAACACTGTGATGTCGACATTGTGAGGCGTTCAGCCAGGCAGGTGCAGTCAAGTGAAATTAACAGTGTTACCCTGGACATAATAGGACTGTGCCGTGGCTGACGTGTTTTTGTGTTGAGGCCTCACTCAGGCCAGCGTTGAGTTCTGCAGGCACACGCATAGATAAGTTTGAGTTTTTGTTTTTGCATTTTCATGAGTTTTTGCATTTTCTGTCGATATTGCGACGCTTCTCTTCTTAGTTGGTGTCCAAGGCAAATTGCGATTAAACTACAATGTAATGTGGATGTGTGAAACTCACTTTAGGCCTAATCCCTAACCCTTTTCTCAGGATTATCAATCTGATGTCAATTTGAGCTTGTTAAAAATGAAAATTTTAAATTTTGACTTCTCCCAGCATTTGCATTAATTTAGACAATTATTAATTATTTATACAGTAGAATTCTTGAGGATGCAGAATATTTATAAGCAAAATCAATGCCATCCACTGTGCCCAGTTTCCCAGTGTCGATTCTTCCTTGAGCCAGAAAAATTTAATAAAATCTTTTCTTTACTGTTAGAGTTGTACTGCTCACAGCTGAGAGAGAAATTATGTCCAAAACCATATCCCTGAAAATGGGTTATACAATTTTGAATGTGTCCAATGTGACCTTAGTGTCATGCCTTGTTTGGGAACTATTGAATTTAAGTGTTGGTGTCAGCTGATAAGATTCTAACTCTCCACTCCTCACTTCCCCTCCTGCAGCTGACCTGTTGAGCGTACTAGACCTGTGTCAGAGGCCAGCGATGTGGATCTGCATGGTTTACAATGAGACGGAGACCAGTGTGGACATCCGCCTCTGCCAGGACTTCAGCCTCATCCTCTCAGTCTCCTCCCTGATCTACCTCCTGGTGTGCTTCCCACTGGGGCTGTGCTACAATGTGCTGCTGGTCGTGGTCAACCTCTCCAACAAGGTGTCCATGACCATGCCGGACGTGTACTTCGTAAACATGGCCATCGCGGGCATCGTGCTCAACGTGGTGGCTCCCGTGGAGCTGCTGAGCTCCACCTTCACCTACTGGTATGCGTGGGAGTACAACAACGAGGTCTACATCACCCTGCTCATCCTCTTCAACATCTCCTCTCTGGTCATCATGTATTCCACCACGCTGCTCAGCCTGGACTACTACATCGAACGGGCGCTGCCTCGCACGTACATGTCCAGCGTGTACAACACCAAACACGTGTGCGGTTTCATCTGGGGTGGCGCGGTGCTCACCAGCTTCTCCTCGCTGCTCTTTTACGTGTGCAACCACATCTCCACCAAGATGGTCGAGTGTTCGAAAATGCAGAACAAGGAGGCGGCGGACGCCATCATGATGTTCATCGGCTACGTGGTTCCGGCTGTGGCCGTCCTTTACGCCTTTGTGCTGATTTTGCGCATCAGGAAGGAGTCCACGCCTCTGGATCAGGACTCTGCTCGTTTGGACCCTTCTATCCACAGGCTGCTGTTAGCCTCAGTCTGTGTACAGTTTGTCCTCTGGACTCCATATTATATGACTCTTTTGGTGCATACTGTAGCCGGTGCACCAGGGCACCAAAGCAACCCACATTACTTAAATACTTATTATTTTTTGGGATGTGTGTCTAAGCTGCTGGCGTTCTCCAGCAGTTTTGCGATGCCTCTCATGTACAGGCAGATGAACAAGAACTTCTCCAACAAGCTCCAGCGGCTGCTCCGGCGGCTGCACTGCGGAGGCCAGTCTTGCCCTCACGAACCCTCTACAGTGCAGCAAGTAGTAACGTGAGATCACCAAATCCTGGAAGATCAGCAACCTCCCAATCCCCTCGAGGCCTAGCCGACACTTATCCACCCCCCTGGGCTCCATTGCTGCTCTTGACTCTGTTCAGAGCGACGTAGCTGACTGTGGAATTTCCTGTCACCTTCCAGGACTTGATCACATTTATCCTGTTCTGCAGTGAGACAAACAAAAACCACTAAGTGCTGTTTTTTTTTGTTCTTATTTTTGTCACAGAGTGAAGTTCTTTATCTGTGGGCTTCTAGTTTCAGAGCAGTATATTTGACACAATCAGGCAAACAACACAACACGGATACCCCCCCCCCCCCCAATCATTACGCCTTTGCTCGGGTGTTGTTGTGTGTTACACTGTGTCGTGCTCATGCTCAACTGCCTGAATTTTTACTGTAAAGTCTCAATATGCTATCAGATTTACACGACCCAGCCAAAGAAAAAGTCACATACTGTCATATTCTGATTAGTTCCTACAATATTAGCATTTTTATGATCTCAGATCTGGGTTCAGCAGTGTTGTGTGGTCAGCTGACTAATCTAAAAATGACGGAATGAGTCATCATTTTTGACATATGAACCCCGTTCCCTCTGGTCAAAATGATCCTCTATTTTAGCAGCTCACGTCTTCTTCATCTGCTCTATTTTTGGTAGTGTGCATTTATCCAGCTGTTACCATAGCCGTTATCATACACGTCTGTTGCAATGCTTACCTTTTTACACTTGAGGGCAGCACTCAATATTTGGATCATCTAAATTGTGTTAATCGCTGTATCTTAGCACAGAGGTCTCAAACTCGCTGTCCGTGGTTCAATTGATTTCATGTGGCCCGCTGCATTTTTTTCATTATTATTGTTATATTTAAATGTGGTAATGTTGCACCATAAAGACATTTGTATTGTAAACTACACACATTGGTCACCTCATAGTCCAGACCTTAACCCCACTGAGAGTTTTTGGGATATGCAGAGGAAGACTTAACACAGTGCTAACAAAAAGTAGAGTGTGTGACTTTTTCTGGACTGGGCCTTGTATTTTGGAATCTCTGTATCATTTCCTTTCAGCATAATGCTTTTCACCCACAATCACACAGCCAGAACCAGTAAGCTATTAACTTTAATTATCAAGCGACGCCAAGTTATTTTGTGTTCTCAAGGAAAAACTGTGTGTTAATCGGCAACTTAGCACCGCTAATGAACTTCCTTTGTGTGTCAACATTGCACTTGCTGACAGCTAACGGCACCGCTTACGCCCCTGAAGCTAGAGGCCTTGATCACTTGAATGAAGAAGACGGAGCCGGATTTTACCCCTTTTTAGACATGCAGTGAAAGTAAATATGTGTTCTTGACATTTCAAAGGTGAAGTACAAAGTTAACGGTCTCCTTCAGATGTTGCAGTTTAACTTCTTAAAGCTATTTTCTCTACCGATACCAGTACTAACATGTTGCTGTACTGTAAGTCGGTGCTGGTGTGAAGACTTGTTCTCATTTCATGTCAATAGAAAGCTGTATTCCAAGCGCTATAAGAAACTTACACATAATGAAGCTCATATTCAGGGTTCAGACATAACGAGTATACCTCTTGTGATCTCCGCTGAAATCACATCACATGTTAGGCTGGCTTTACACGACAACGATCTGAACACAAACCGCAAAAGTGGCGTTGCGTTCCCCCTTTTTATTTTGCGTTTAGACGAGCGTCTTTGTCTGTACTGCACATGGATCTGACGTCAACGCGTACAGGAGGATAGCCAGCGTGAGCAGCTCAGAGCTCATCGGAGCGTTTTTAAGATTTCCACTCTGGAGGGTGGCTTAATTTTTTTGCGTTTTTAAGCCGCAAAAACGCCGTCGCCGTCTAGACGAAAGGCACATCTGATAAATGTTGTCGGTTTCACCTGGGAGTGTTGCCGTGTAAAGCCAGCCTTAGTCAACATGCGCTTCTGTGTTTTCATCTCTCGCCTCCCATGGGGTCAGTAAAGTCCACACAGGGTCATGGAGAAGACACCCGAGCAGGTGGAATGTACATTCTCTGAAATTGCATGCACACACATCACGAGTGGCTTGGGAGGTTTTTGTCCAGTGGAAATATGTAGCCTGACTGAGCTGCTCCAGCAGCAACAGCAGCAGCAGCAGCCATCAAAAAGGTCTTCACTAAAGTATGAGGGATTCACCTGCCAAACACCAGCAGACTGTGCCGATCACATGCATGTAGAGCTGAAACGATTAATCAATGAATCGATTATTATTCGATTACTAAATTAATCGCCAACTATTTTGATAATGGATAATCGGTTTGAAGCTTTTTTCATGATTAAAACAAGATTTCTGATTGTTTTAGCTTCTTAAATGTGAATATTTTCTTGGTTTCTTTGCTCCACATAACAAACAAATTATTCAAACTGAATCATTTTGGTTTGTGGACAAAACAAGACATTCGAGAACATCATCATTTCCAGCTTTGACAAACACCGATCAACTTGTTTTTAACATTTTATGACATTTTATGGACCAAACGATTCATCGAATAATCGAGAAAATAATCGACAGATTAATCGATTACGAATAATAAAATAATCGTTAGTTGCAGCTCTACATGCATGATCCGGCACGTCTCAGTGATTAAACAAACAGTAAAACGTTGTTCTTGCACCATGGAATCAGTTTATGTTTGTTTGTTTGTTAGTTTTTGACAGTTTATGATATACGTCCTGTGAACAGATACTTGACTGATACTAACAGCGATGTGGGGCCATTAATCTGAAGAGAAAAGGAGGTGGACACTCGGCTTTTATTCCACTCACATTAAACGTTAAATCATAATAATTGTAATAAAAACATTTTGACTGAAATATTTAAAAGATTGGACACTGATTTAATGCTGGTCATGTGTTTGTATCCCACGTATTGTGTTTTTAAAACTATTTATGGCATTAAGTAAAGAAGCACAAAGTGGTTGTGAAACAGCGTCCATCAATGTTCTTCCTCCCACGCAGCCCCACCGTCATTATGCGTATCTGCAGCGAGTCAGTAGGAAGTGACTGTTTATTTTCAACTTAAGCTGTATGTTTACATGACGAGCTACAGTGTGTGTGTTATCCCATTTTGAATAGGGACTTTGACACAGTTAATCATTACTTGAAGTTCAAAGTCCCCCTGCTTACTGTTCCTGTCTGATTGGAAGTCAAACAGAAGGACACAGGCAGTCAAAGGATTAGAGTCCAAGCCTGTAATGGTCCATTTAATGTCCGTTTAAAAAATCCATTTAAATTATTCGACAACTGATCATGTTTTCGTGCAGATATCAATGGTATCATGCAAACTGTTAGACTCCGTTTTCCAAACTGAAAGACAATCTCGCTGACTTTTGGAGATGAGTGTGATTTTAACGACCGTGTTGCTGCAGCACTACCCTGCGGCTGATGTGGATGCAATTACGTTCAAGAATGACTTAGCAGTTAACGTAAAGACGCCGTCGCTTCTAACATCTAATCAGGTTTTAAATGTTGTTTTTTTTTTTTTCTGGATAACTAAGATGTGGGCTAAAACAAACACTTTTGGCCCAAAGGTAATAATTAGCAAGCACCACAAATTGACTGACTGCACGATATTCACAACCAGCAAAGAAAGCATGATCAAAGAACACCCGATTCTGATGAGTGCACTGTCTGCCTGCCTGTCTGCCTGGGTCTGGTTTGTTATTTCAGTACGGGCTGAGCTTCTCACATCAGCGCGAAGAAGAAATCTGAGTGATAATCACTGAGTTGGGTTAATTTACTGAAACAGGCTAAGTGTGAAGAAAACGCCCTCAAAGCTCCAGGGTTTTCCAGTGTATGTGCTTGCATTTCAGACGTTAGATTTGAAAAAAAAAAAAAAAATTAAAAAACCTCAGAAGTCCAGATGAGTCCACTTTCAGATGTGATGCTTTAGTGCCTGTGCATATGTGATGTGTGTATATATTGTATGTCAGAGATTTACAGGAAGACACCGTGCTCTTTCTAACACAAAGAAAAGAAAGTGTGTTATACTCTGAGAGATGTACGACAAATCTGTAAGTAATCAACTGTCAACTGAGTCAAAGACTGATTAAACAATAAACTAACATGGTTTTCTGATCAATCTTTATTTTCTTTATTTTCTTATCTTTATCTTTATTGTGCCATATGTAAGAATGTGGCCAAAAACGGTTACTACATTCAAATTCAAATTACCGAGGTCTTTTAGGTTTCGTTTTTCTGACGTAATTGGCAACCCATGGTTGCTCGGCTGCTGAGACTCTACTGACTGCAATGATTGGTAGATGGTGGTAGGTGGCGCCACATGACGCCAAAACATGATTTCAAAACATAAACATGATTTGCAGTCTGCAAAATGTTTTTTTTAATGCAAATATTTTGTCTGTACTCTTGTTGTTGGTGAGTTCAGTTTGTTATATGAACATTATTCCTGAGTCTCTGTGACATATTAGGAGGATTTTATGGCCAGTTGCTTTAGATTTATTACATAATGCACCTTTAACTTTTAACATCATTTGGATCAATTAATTTGAATTAAATTGTGTTAATCTTAGCGTTGAGTTCTCAGACTTGTTATTTCGAGAATAAAGTCGTAATTTTACAAGAATAAAGTCAAGATTTTACAACAATCGAGTTATAATTTTACAAGAATGAAGTTGTAATTAGAATAAATTTGTAATATTACGAGAGAATACAGTCATCATTTTATGAGAATAACGTCGTAATAGGGCTTGGATACCGCGTTGCATTCTGGGATGTGGCCATGTTGATGGCTTCGCGAATGTAAACAAACAGCAAGTCGAATGAGGAGAAGAAGCAGAGTTGGGAGAAAGAAAAGAAAGAAAAAGCTGTTAAAATCCCGAAAAGGATGTGGAATTTACCGGGATACGTTACATAGGGAAGCCAGGGTATGTGGACAAAATCGGCATTCCCTGAGCTTAAATTTTTTTTTTTTATTATGTTTAATTTTGTTTTTTATTGAGCCACAGCTTGTTGTGCTGGGTCTTCCTGCTTGTCACTCTGCAAGGATCACTTTGACAATCAGACACTGGTGGTGGTAGAAAATAGGGGGGGGGGGGGGCAACATTTGGGGCATTCTGGGAATTGTTTTGTCTCCTATGCGTCTGACAGTCCAAATAGTCCTGCCATTCAAAATGAAAAGAATGCAGTGTATGCCGGCTACATCTGATAACAGAGCTGTGCACAATGCTGCCTTTGCAAATAGACGCTGGAAAAATATAAATATGCTGCAACAGGAATCCCAACATGGGCGAGAGGATGAATTACACTTTTATAAACAGATATGGGTATAATTAAAGCTGGACAAACTGACACACAGTGCCATGTTGTTGGCAGCTGTTGTGCAAACTTGTGTTCCATTCCTTTCAGACAGGGTCTGCAACAATAACATCAGTGTATTATTGCACAATAGTGTGAGTATTAAAGAGAGCCAAACATAATCAGTCCGGCAGGAGGAAGGGGACATCCTGGATTAGATTAGGACTACATCTGGAAATTATATGATAATGGAGTGACTTGAAGATGGCAGCCATTTCCCCCGTCTAGAGAGAAACAACGTAAAGCATCGGTAATGTTGGATAGCTCCCAGTGTAGCAAGTGTAGTTAAATCTCTCTCAAAACGTTATCTAAAATTTGGCACAAACTGTGACGGCACAATGACGTCAGTGCCGGATCAAGGAGGGCCCTCAAGAAATCATCCTTCAACACTCCGCGTTCCATGTCCCACTTGACATAGGTGAGTGAAGTTAAAAACATTAGTGCATTTTTATTTTGGAGAGGGTACGTGCGCAGTGAGGAGGTATTCTCCAAAGAGTCGTCAACCGAGCAAAGTGGAAATGAGCCCGTAAAAGCCCTAATTATTACTGTCTGTGCTTAAAGTGGCTGTAATTAACATATGTATGTCTCTTTGCTGGTGACAGGTATGACCAGAGGCTTTTTTTCCTTTTGGGGTTTTTTGTCAAATTTGACGCAAATTTGCTTAAACTCAAGGGCGATATTAGTAGATTTGCGTAGCAGAAAATCAAGAAGGCCTCTCTTGAACATGAAATTGGTCAACATGCATACCAGAATATTGAATTTGCTCTAATTCTAGTTATGCAGCACTGTGTCATATGTCAAAAAGTAACCTGTCAGTTGAAGTGTTAAAATGATCTGAGAAAGAAAGATTTTGCTCATTTTTAGCTGTCTGACCCACAACATTCATTCATTCATTCATTCATTCATTCATTCATTCATTCATTCAACATGTAGCAATTTATCCTCCACATGAGGGTCGCAGGGCCGCTGGTGCCAACAGAGACGCAGTCTATGAACAGGGGGCTGAGGGCTGTTTTTACTGAAATGTGCAGTGACCAGTCGCCTCCCCGTCCCCCTTAAACAACAATGGGCGATTTGCAATGACATCTCAGGAAACCTCCCTAAAGGGGCCCCACCTCACGTTAACCTGTGTGAAGTTATCGTTCTGCAAATTGAAAAATTAAAAGGATTATTTGCAGTGTAATGCATATCTTTTTTACTCAGTTTATATATGTTTTTTTCAGTTATTTACAGTATTTTATTGTTCTATATATTTATATTGTTTTATAATGTGGGTTCTTTACAGTGTAATGTATTTTTTTTACTAAGTTTATATAGTTTTTAAAAAGTTTTTTATTGTTCTTTACATTCATATTTTCACATACTTTTTAATGACAAGGTTTTTCCATGTTATTTCATTCATTTTGAAAAAAAAAAAATATTTTGAACTCATACGTTTTTCGTTGGTGTCAGATTATTTATAACATAATGGTGATGAACACTGGTTAGAAGGAAGGGCCCCCTGGGAATTTTTGCTTAGGGCCCCTACAGACTCTAGAATCGCCTCTGGGTGCCAATCCCAGCTGCCATAGGGCCATCGCAGGGCCACACATTTAATAGTGCCAATCAACCTCTGTGTAACTGTGAGAGCAACCCGGAGAAAACCTGACCCACAACAAATCTGTGTAAATTCCTGCAAATTTAACAGCGAAAAAATATGCAAATACTACTTAAAATGCACCAATCTGTGTGTAAGGGTTAAAGTGTCTGTCTATGTTTCCCAGTTCAAGGAGTAGTGCTGAGTGCCGAGTTATAGGCATGAACAAACACGGTGACCACAGAAACCACTGAATTAAAGTCGTCCCAATAACATCCTATAGATGAATGTAATTACATACCATCAGTTTTTAAATGCCCGTATACACTCTTCTTCATTGTCTTCCTGAATGATTGGACTATTAACTCTATACTGCCCCCACCAATTACGGCGGTATTGCTCCACTTCATCCATCATCAATCTCCCCTGCGAGGTGCACAATGACGGACGATATCAACGCAAAATACGAACGAAAGGCTTCATCCATCTCCATCTTTTGTGTCAATAAAATGTTTATACCAACCACGTGAGAAAATATTGAACTCTTGAAGTAAAACCATTATCACCAACGTTAAAATACAGTCAACAAATACACTGGTATAGTGAAATTAGATCAAGATATACCCTATAACATACCCTGGTATATAAAACAGTAATTCTGATTTTCCTCTAAGTACCACCAGAGGAAGGTCGTGTACCACCGTTTGAGACCCTTCAAACATGATATGTGTGTTTGCGTGAAATTAGATGTTTTGCTTTGTTTTCCTCAGGTTGCATTAAAGACAGAGAGAACCAGGAAAAGCTTTTAGCTGTCAGGGCGAGCACAGTAACGCTGACATTGCACAGTTTTTAATGTGCTACATTAGTCTTGATGTTGTTTTTCTCCTTTCGAGGTTCAGCCAGACCGAAAGTATGAGGGTCAACTCCAGTCGCACGTAACAGCACTGAGCGTCAGACCACCGGTGTAGTCAGAACAGTTGGCTTGTGGCTTTAAATGTTTAATCTGGCTGTCAACCAGATTTCACACACAGCACTAGACCACCATAGCTTTCCTGGATGCCGCTCAAAACCGAGCTGCAGAATGTAAAGAGGAGAACAATGCTAGATGCACATTCACTGGGAATGAGTGTGTCAGAAATGGGGCAACAGAATCCTAAATCTTAAAGTGCCAGAGCCTGAGAGGGACTGTGAACAATGTTCATGCACGTATTTTTTCTCTGAATGTATACAGGAAAGGAAACAGGGGGGTGGAATTCAATGCAAGGAAGATAAAATGGGATCAAATTGAAAAGACCACCGGGACAACATCACTGTAATTCAAAGCATTTCCAGTCATTGTTGTTGACTTGTATCGAGAACACATTTCTCGGCGTATTTAAAAGCCCCCCCGCATAATGAGAGCCACAGAACACGGTGGAGACTTCGCGAGGGAGTTTGACCTGCACTGTCACTTCGGCTCTTCTACTCTACTTCAGAAACTATTCTATTAAAACTAACAATAAAATCCCAGCATCAGCTAAATATCAAACACGGCCCTGGAAGCAGTGCAGAGGAGCTGGACTGTGCAAGGATGTTCCATCCAGAGGTTGTGGTTGTGGGACGGAGCCAGAAGCACATCAGACTGGTAAGTGGAGGCAGATGAGGGTGTTGTACCGCCCCCCCCCCCCTCCCTCTCTCCCATTAGACCTCCCACTTTCACTCTCCCCCGACCACAAGCAGTTAAACCTCCACAACTTCCCATTAATAACACTGCTAATGTTGTCTTGTTCATTAAATGTGACTGGAGGGGAAGTGTCGCTGTTTCTTTCTTTCATGGGAAAGAAAACAGTATAGTATTATAATGACAGGTTTTTACAGCCACGGTAGGTTTTTCACGGCTATCATAATAACAAACCAAGACCAGAGCAATGGTCGGATTCTCCTCTTCATTTACCGTATAATTCAATTACTTCCCCCTTCAGCCTCTATGAAAGTCAGTATTCCAGTCAATGCTTTCACCTCTCACCTGTAAATGTACTTTTTTTTTTTTGTTGCATGAAATCCATCCTCCATAACCACAGCACTCACTGCACTAATTCAGCCAAAGCTTGTTTTGTGCAGTTCATCTTGCCAAAGCATTATTCACCGTTTGAGCCAGTGGGCCACCCAGTGGACATGAGCAGGAAGTGCAACCTCTCTCAGAACCCAGAGCAGATTTTGAGTTTGAAGTCGAGAAGGCAGAGTAGCTGATGTAAAGGGAGATAACTAAAAGGTAAAATGGAGGTCAAAGGAAAACAGAAAAACAGAGTCTCTAAAAATGTTGTTTTTCTTATCAGTTTTTCCCATCATACAGAATTTCAGCCAATGCCTTGCCTTTCTGTTTGTTTAACCTCATCTTATCTCACTATATCAGTTCCTACAAACATGCATTCTAGTTTACAGGAATCCTGGAGTTATCAATAAACTTCTTTTTAGCCATTTTTCATTGAGGGGGTTTAACATAGGAAAATATACACCGTCTCTTCCCCTGCAATCCATGGTCTCTGAAACTGTTAGGAACAACCGTGATTATTTGTCCATACAGCAGCAACAATTTTTGTGAGAATATCCTTAAAAATAAAAATATATGATTACCTGTGTACAGGAGACCACACCTGGTGCCATGCTTGACAACTGTGTGGTTGTCGTCACATGTTCCTGAGTGTGGATGCTCTCTTGTTTCACACCTGTGTAGACACTGGAGGCTTTAACAGCAGTGAAACAATGACAAACAGGACTGGGCAGAGCCGGAGCAGTGACACACGATATGTCCGTGAGCACAAACAGTGAATAGACCTGCTGTGATTGACACCAGACTTCCTCACCACTAAAAACCAGGGGAAGTGACTCTGTCTCATCTGTTTTTCTGTAGATGTTTTTTTTTAATAATTAATGAGAAATCTGGACAAAACGTGTGAGCCACTGCATTGCATGAGCATTAAAGCTCACATAGAGTGGTCCTGTTGCGCATACATTTTAGTTATGGAGGTCTACTTACATACATTAACTTGTTTTTATGGTCAAAAACCTCCTAGTTGCTGTAAACGAGCCGATAGAAATCTGTCTTTTCTGACGCTGTTCCCCAGCCGCGATATTTCAGAGATAAATCTCACACCCAGAAGACAGAGTTTGTTGTGATTGGCCAGCCAGCGTAGAGCCTTCCCAACTGTCTTGTGATTGGCCAATACCCGGAAGTGACATATTCAGCACACCCGCTCTCAGAAGCGCAGCTCCCCCCTCTGGAACGGTGGATGCACTGCTACTCATTATCAAAACATTGTTTTAACAATGTTTAAAAATAGCTTCTTCACGACTCCCCGCCGCAGTCCCTTTTATGACTTTGACCTGGAGTCAGACCCAGAGTCAGAAGACACTGTCGCTCGTGAAACACCTCCACAACGGACGTTATTCTTCTTCTGCGGTTCAATGTACGCAACTTGATGTGCCTGGACTAGTGCCTGGAGCAGAAGGATCTGCTGTTCAGGAGAACCACTGTTTACGTAACTGGACTAGGTTTTTTCAGAGATCTCGCTGAGCCCAAGATTACAATAAAACACAGCGTTCTCAGCAATGGCTGAACTGATTCGAAAATTCAGGGCTTCGTAAACAAGGTAATGATGCAGATACACACTAAAAAACGCTATTTTGATATGAAAAGTAAGTGAACTTACAATAAGTTGAGCTAGTGCTAGCAACGTGCTTATATTTAGCCTGTATTGACATTAGCTTTAAGCTAGGGTCTTGCTAAGATAGAGTTTAATTACTGGACAACAGATTATGGTTTATTTTGACGCAAACACATGGATAATATGACCTCAGAAATATAACTGTACAATATGAGTGTGACAAAGTGCTGCACACACATCTTTTCTTTACAACTGCTCGCAGCTGATGCTACACAAGTGCTTGCATAGCGCAGTGAGATAGAAAGTGCTAAAAGGGCATTTCTGTTTAAATCAGGGAAGACATTCATGATCCTATTTAGTTTTGGATGTATATTATATGATATGATCAATTAATTATTTTAGATTTAGAAATGAAATTCAATCTTATTTAATGCACAACAAATACACAGCAACAGAAGGGTAAAACAAATCGAAAATCATTGCAGTCAGTAGAGTCTCAGCTGCCGAGCAACCACAGGTTGCCAGTTACGTCAGAAAACGAAACCTAAAAGACCTCTGTAATTTGAATTTGAATGTAGTAACTGTTTTTGGCCACATTCTTACATATGCCACCTTTAAGTAACACAATCTGACTTTGAAACCTTAAACCATTAAAATTAATTCATTGATCGCACCAATCACCAGGACCGTCATCAGAAACGATTGAGTTTAGTTTGAGGGCGCTTCACCTCATTCAGGAGGCCTGTTCAGTTTGTCTGCTGCCACAAATGAAACCCTCAGCATTATCATTTATGTTTTCAATGTTCAATCTCACATATATCACTTAGTTTATCCTTGGGCTCCTTCCCTTGCCTTTACAGTTTTTCTTAATTGTTTACACACAAATACTGGTACTTGAGACACAATGACCCATGCACCAACCCCCTGAACCAACTCTGCTAAACTACAAGCACAATTCCTGCTTTACACTGAGAGCATGAGCCATGCTTTCAGAAAATGTGTGTAAACAATCGAGAAAAACTGTAAAAAAAAAAAAAAAAATTTGATTCCCTTAATATATAAACAACAATATTATGTATTTTTACCTGTTTACTTGTTCGTAATACAATTTACAGATAGATCAGTCGATCAGTAGACAGTAGATCTAAAAAGACACACAATATTTAGTCACAGGTATCTGGAGGCTGTACGTTTGACTCCCCCGCCTTAAACATTGGTGCACTTGGTTTAAGAATTCCAAAGCCACCTCGTAAGGCCTGGAGCTCTCTGTAACCTTTTTGTTTATCACAAAACTGTTGTAAGTGTGCACTAATCAGTGATTCTGGACAGTCATGCTCTTCACTGCCCTCTCCCTCTGGCTGTTTAAGTGACCTTCCCCCAAAATGTGCCTCCATCTGTGGAGTTTTGGAAAACAAACCTAGTTCCAAACTTTTCCAAACGTTTTTTCCTTCCACTAGCTCAACACGGATCTTTAAGAAACTGCACTCGCCAACACCACATTAAAAAATGAATTAATGGATTAATGAAAGGCCATGGAGTATGGTGAACAACCCAGGTGAACAAATACTGACTCCCCCTCCCCCAAATGATTATTTTTTCTCCAAATGCTGGTGGATAAATAAAGCAGAGATGATAGAGAGTGACAGATGAAGAACGGTAACAGTCCTCTGGTGACAGATCATCTCTTGCCTGTGTCTCTGTCTCTCCCGCCCTCCTCTCCTCGTCGTCCACACAGGGTTGGGCCAAACAGCAGGTGGTGCCGAGGAGGAGAAGCCCACACTTGGGACTGAACAAACCGCTGGCTCTCTGATTTCTGCAGCAGTCAAGTATGGAGCAACAGCAAATCCCCAAATTTAAAATGTAAGTGCTGTGATTTTCACATTTTAAATTACAATTAGGATTATAATTGTATTGTATGATATTGTGGTTTTATTGTCCTTTACCGTACACTGATAAGGCTTGTGTACCTATTCATTAATATATAATCAACACTAATAATGTCAGTGTGGACAGGCCTTTTCATCAACCAGCTCTGTATCATGATCCATTACATACTTAGATCATCTTTGTTTTCACAGATTTAAAATGGTGAAATTCCAAAATAATCTTAAAGAGCGACAAAGAATAACCAAAATAGAGGAACAACAATCTAAAGGAAAATAACGTTTAATAAATAAGTTTGAGGGATGTTAATATAAGTTTGTTGAATTTGTATTAGGTGGGTCATAAAACTGCTTTAATGTGCCTGTTATTTCACATATATTTGTGAGTATCCTTTTTTTTTTTTTTTTACTTTTGAAGGTATTCTCTCTCTCTGTTATTGTTTTTCTTTCCGTCCAGTTTTACCTATACGTGTGTACGTGTCGTACATGTGCTGGAGTCCTGTTGTGAAGACTGCTCTTAATGAGGATTCATTGATATAGAAATGTGTTCACTTGTGGTCACAGTAAAAGAAGGAACGAAAGAAAAAGGCTTAAGAGCAGTGAAAGTCATGTTTGACAATCAGGGACAGTCTGAGGTTTGTTATTGTTCCACAAACAGGACTGTACTGTACTGTACTCGGAACTGAGTGTGATATGTTTTGGCTGGATCCATCAAAAAGACAAATGTTTAGAGTGTGTGTTGTTTTTTTGTTCATCACAGCAGTTAATAGTCATCAAATGTGGTTTGAGTGAGCTCAGATTGGCGGAGGATTTCGAAGAGGGAATTTCAATGCATCTGTTTAAGCCTGAAGAATGTTGAATGTTTAATGTGTTTACTTACATCCGTTTTTTTTGGATCCTTTCAGGGAAAACTCCTCAGATCTCTTCATATTTTAATAGCTGATGTGAAGATTTAAACGGATTATTATGCTGCAGTTGTATTTTGATTTGACTGCATATGAGATGAGTGCTCTTCCAACGCCTAATTCTCCTTCATGTTCTGTTGTTCTTTTTTTTTTTTTATACTCTCTCCTCTCCACAGCTCAGGTGTCACAGCAATAGCGTCTCTGGACAGGACTCACTGAATAAAGATGCACTTGGACTCAAAGAGACAAAGCAGCACTCACTCAATCAGATGACTCACAAGAGGAGAAAAAAAGACACCTTTTAATCTCGGGTCAACAACTTGCCAAAACGTGTGAACAATGTGAGTCGTCACCTTCAATCTGCGCGCCGGGAATCTCGAAGGCATGGGTCCAAAGAAGTTGTTTGTTTTTTTGTTTTTTTTGCTCCAACTGTGTCAGCATGCTCACACAGCATAGATGAGTTACCCTTCAAAGAGACATAAGTGGGAGCCAACACAGTCTGATGATGTAGCAGCTAACAGAGACATAGATGTGGCCTCTGACTCAAGACAGTGCAACCACGGCCAGTATGGAAGTGCAGACTGCCTCTTTGCTGTGGATATATGTTAACGGGACAGAAGAGCTGAACGCTTCGCATGAATACAACTCCACGGATCTGATCGAAAACTCAGACAATTACCACTCCTACACGATTGGTCTATTCCTGTCCTGCCTCTACACCATCCTCCTCTTTCCTATTGGATTTATTGGGAACATCTTAATCCTGGTGGTGAACCTGAACCACAGAGAGAAGATGACCATCCCTGACCTTTATTTTGTAAACCTGGCCGTGGCCGACCTCATCCTGGTGGCCGACTCCCTCATCGAAGTCTTCAACCTGAACGAGAAGTACTACGACTACGCCGTCCTCTGCACCTTCATGTCCCTGTTCCTGCAGGTCAACATGTACAGCAGCATCTTCTTCCTCACGTGGATGAGCTTTGACCGCTACGTGGCCTTGGCGAGCTCCATGAGCAGCAGCCCGCTGAGGACTATGCAGCACGCCAAGCTCAGCTGTGGCCTCATCTGGATGGCGTCCATCTTGGCCACGCTTCTGCCCTTCACCATTGTGCAGACGCAGCACAGGGGCGAGGTGCACTTCTGCTTCGCCAACGTCTTTGAGATCCAGTGGCTAGAGGTCACCATTGGCTTTTTGGTGCCCTTCTCCATCATCGGTCTTTGCTATTCTCTGATTGGACGCATCCTCATGCGGGCGCAGAAGCACCGTGGACTGTGGCCGCGGCGGCAGAAGGCGTTGCGCATGATCGTGGTGGTGGTTCTGGTGTTCTTCATCTGCTGGCTGCCGGAGAACGTCTTTATCAGCATCCAGCTGCTGCAGGGCACGGCTGACCCTTCGCAGAGGACTGCTACCACCCTGTGGCATGACTACCCGCTCACAGGCCACATTGTGAACCTGGCGGCCTTCTCCAACAGCTGCCTCAACCCCATTATCTACAGCTTTCTAGGAGAGACCTTCAGAGACAAGCTGCGTCTATTCGTTAAGCAGAAGGCCAGCTGGTCGGCAGTGAACCGCTTCTGCCGCCACAGCCTTGATTTGCACCTCCCTGTTAGGGAAGTGGTGTCTCAGGTGTGACTGCTGAGAAGAGGCACCATTGTTATGAAACTAAGTTCACACACTAAGAAAAAAAAAACTCCATATCAACTAGGGTGAAATATTACAGTACCTCAGCTTTCTTTCTACTGTTGTTTAGCTTTGCCTCATCGTCTCAGTAAACCAGCTCACGTTCTGAACAAAAACAACAACCCTAAAACGCAGCAGGAATGTAGCCTACACTCCAGTGATGAGAATGACTTGATCTGCATGTTGGACTGTTCCCTTTAATTGAATTTGGTGTGGTATTCCTTGGTGGTTTGGTGAAATGAGCAATGCAGGCAAAACTAAACAAAATACTACTGAGAGGCTAAATGTGAGCCTCTGTGCAAAGGTAACTGATGGATAGTGACACATGAGGAGTGTGTACGTGTCATTTTTGTTAAAAACTCATGTGAACTTGTAGGATATATCAAAACGCACAATCCACTTGAACGTCATGAAAATGCCTTAACCAAAAATGTGATGTATCAAAACAGTAGCTCACCATAAGACAATGCTAAATCAATTAAAGGTTAAAGCTAGGGTCTGTCATTTAATTCTAAAAACCCTTTTTAATCAACCAAGTTGAGAAAAAAAGATGGACAAGTGTCGCTAAAAATGACCTGATCATTTCTTTCAGACCATGACCATGTTGATGGTTATACTGGTGAAGCTGTCAGTCCAGAGTCTTAAAGGTCCAGTGTTTAACAGTTAGTGACAAAAATGACAAGCTGTAAATATGAGCGTATAAGTGAGTGAGTAATTACTTCAAAATAAAAAAAGGCCTTAAAGGGATAGTTTGGAATTTTGGATATAAGACCTATTTTCCAACTCAGCCGGTGTGATGGAGAAAGAACTTTCATTTAGTTCTTCTATGGCTAGCGCAAGTCAATGGTACCTGCTAGCATGGCTAGCTCCGAACTATCACTTTAATGTTATAACATGTTTCTATACATGTTTAAATTTTTGAAGGAGAATCTTAATATCCAAATAAGGAATCAAAGCAGGTCAGACTTTTATGCAGCTCTACAGCTCTTATGTTTATATTTATTTTTGCACAAAAAAAAATGTAAGTATGTAGAATATGTCCATTTCACTGCAGGAGAAACTAACCTCTGCAGTTGGCCACAGGGTAAAACATACTGCATATGTCGGTATATTGGATATCCAATATCTTGCATCCATGTTGGAGAAGAGAAAAGTACAGTTGTTATCCTTTGTGGTATGCAAAGGCCACCATAGTCCGCTGATGCATTTGGAAAAGGGAGGAACTCTTCCTCTGCTGTCTCGTCCTTTGGATCAAATCAATTTTATACAATATCTCAAGGAACTGAAATCACAGTAATTCAGAAATGAGAAGAGAAAATAAACTCAACAGTTGACATATTGAGTGCTTGGTCAGTGGAGAGAGAAAAAACTCTGATAAAACCAGATGTCACCAATATTATTTCACACTGGACCTTTTAGATTTGACAAGATGGTTGAAGGCAGGGGTTGAGTTCTACGGGTTGTCAAATGGTGCTTGTCCATTATACAGTTCTAGCACCACTCTGCTCTACTCGGGTCATCATGGCATGGCTGCACGAAACTGCCGTGCCGTCGTTTTATACGCAACACAAACTAGAGATGGTCAGAGCAGTTGTTTTTTTTTGTATGTCACTGAATGGAAATATGACTGAGCGGGTTGTGATTTGGCTCACAATTGAGAGAGTTTAGCATGGTATACCATATTGAGATTTTAGAAATTTCCCTGCTAAATGTTGGAGATTCATACATGTTTTTGGGATTTTTTACGTCTTTTTAACTGATCTACAGTTCGTCATTGTTCAGTTTCATGACTCATGACTCTTCCAGTGACAACATTCTCTGACCAATCAGTGGCCGGCAGTCTGTTGACGTCACATTTTAGTATCAGCTCAGCTTGCTTGGAACCTCGCCAGATCAGGTACTAAAAATAGCCCCAGGTGCCAGGTACTATCAATCAATGGAAAAGCAAAAACAACGAGAAGAACCGAGTAGAACTCTAAAGGAAAAGCTCCATAAATGTAGCCTGCAATTGCTCGCTCATCCAGACTTACAGACCCTAGCTTTAATGTTGCATCGCCTCTCTAGCTTTGTGCTTTTCCATTAACCTTCTTTACAGTGATGGAAAATGTGCATTATATATATGTACAATATGTTCTTTTGATTCTGCAAACAAGTGTTTGCAAACTGTTTTTTTTTTTTTTTTACAAATTAAAAAAAAACACATCTTTTCATGGATAAAAAGCGAAATTTATTGGTGAAATTGTTTTTGATGCAGCTGCTCCCTGAATCTCCCGCCTGTTGCACTGAATGGTTTGGTCAAGGCAGTTTTTTCTGGAATGAATATGACGTGGTAATGCAGGAATCGGTGAGTGCTCCGTTCAGAGATAGCTGAGTTATTACCCCCACCTGTCAGTCCCTGTTAGTATGATGATGGAGCAAAGAGGCAGGTGTTGTTTTGCCTGCGGGGGGAACAGACTGAGTAAACACATCATTCAATGTTGATAGCGTGGGGCTGCTTCAATTACCTGCCTAAAACATGTATTACACTCATAAACAACATGAGCAAGAGTCGACCGAGAAAAAACAGTTTTCACCTGAGGATGTGGGGATGGATTTCAGTATTTATATGATCAAAATCAGATTTAGAATAAAGATGCTCATTCACAAACTGATTATTGTAATCCACATTACCAGGCTACATAGGTTTAATAGTAGTAGCCCATCAGGAGCCTGATAGGAGAGGTTCCGTAAAACCTGTCATAAAGTTTTACAGCCTCTCTCTTTGACGATCAGTCAAGACAAACATTATAAATGATTTCCCCCGTAATATCGCGCTACTTTCTTTAAAATTCAACAGAGCTCAAGGTCGTCAAAAATATAACAGGATCATAATACAGGTTATGTGCATTTGTCGGGGTGTAGAAATAAGTATAGTATATAAAAACCAATGTGTTGCCAGCCTGTGCTGTGTGTGTGTGCGAGATAATGGCGGGAGTGGGAAAAACAGGAGTCCAAACCACAAACTGTTATTCCAGCTGTAACAGTCCCGGCAGCCTGGGAAAGCAGCACTGAGGATTGGTCGAGTGATTGTTTACGAGAGGGTCTGCGAAAAGTGCAAAAACTTGTGGTGGTATGTGTTACGATTCTCTCGCATGATGTTTCCACACAGTTGTTTTCATGTTTCCAATATCCTCTGCACATCCAGTGTGTTAAATATTTGTTGTTTTTCATGAATCTTTCTACCAAAGCCAGAAAATGCACAGGAGGAGAAGGAGAGGTGAGAGCAGCGAGAAATAAATAAGCAACACCTAGAGGCCTGGGCCGAGACAACTCCAAAGATCAAACCTGAGGAAGGAGGCAAAGGATTGTCTTTACAGTACACACATGCACACACAGAGATGCTGTGAGAAGAGTTTGACAGTGGACTGTGTGCACAGCTGAGGCTGAGGTTAAAGGTTTGCGGTGGCTGACGTCACAGAAAGGGAAAAAAAAAAGAGGGCGGGCGTGACTTTTACCCTCCCTGACATCCACAATATTTCCTCTGGATGATGCTAAGAAAATATTGACATTGCGGGGAAAATCACAGTCACAAAATAAAAACATAAATAAATAGCATCATACAATATTCTTATTTTTAGATTGTTCTTGTGTAAAATTGCACAGGATGTTTCCTGTCGAAAGAGATGGACATATTCCCATTGATGAGAAACGATTGTCACATAATTTAGAGACGATTCTTGGAGCTTTTCAGTGACCACGTTGTCTGGAAAATGGGTGCTTTTTTTTTGCCTCGTTGTACCTCGTTATCCCTGCACGTGCAAATACATGCAGAGCAACAGGTGCAGAAAGGCGTCATCTTGCACAAAAATCCTGCAAAAACACCCACACTATTTGTTCACAAGGAGTTAATGTATAAACCTAATTTGCACTCAGCTTACGGTGCAAAGCAAAAATGACCTCCTTTAAAAGTTTTCTTCCATAAAGGTGCACTGGACATTAGGGGGGTGGGGCACGTCAAAGTAATTACAACTGGATAGACCAGGCTTATGCATAATTACGAGGCAATGCACTCGGTGGACCTGAGCAGCTGAATAATGGATTAGACGTATAATTGCATTTGTAAATTAAAACCCTTGCAGGAAAGAAAAGGGGGGAGCTGAATAGAGGAGATTGGCTTTCCAGATTCAGACTTTGACAGGCTTCAGTAATGACAACGAACACCCAACCCCCCGTCCGTCATATTGTTTGCCAACAATATTTCCCACGTGTACTGTACACATGCTTTAGATTATATTTGAAAGTGAAGCTGTATTGTTGACAAACAAAAGTTCAATCTGTGAAATAACACATAGGAAAGTCAACTCTTAGATAAGAAAAAGGAAAACAAACAATAATAGACATTCACACACACAATGCCTAGCCCCTTACCCTTAGCCTAACCATCACAACTAAGTGCCTAACAATAACCCTTAATCTAAGCTTAAAAGTATAACCACCCCCATTGTCCTCACTTTCACAAAATGGGGACATTATTTACTCTAACTTTAACCATAAATACTGGCCTAACCCTAAACCGAACCATTCACCATTTCTTCACTTTAAAAAGTATTGATTTATGTGATGGGGACTTGATTTTTGTTCATCCATTGAAATTAAATTACGCTTGCACATTAATGTAAACATTAAATAGTGCTGCACCTCTGGTTGTGTTGGATCTTTAGCGAAGGTAACGTTACCATTCAGGTAATGGAATTAGAAAGAGTTATTTTAATGATACTTGACCTCTGCATTTAACCCAAACTTATTACACACCAGTAGTGAACACAGGCAAATTGGGCAATGGGTAGCACTTATCAGCACTGAGGAAGGAACAAGTATTGGGCGCCTTGCTCAAGGGTAACCCAGCATTTGACCCAACCCTGAATTTGTACTAGCCATGGACCAGAAAAGCTCAAACTTTATGTAATAAATCTAAAGCAACTGGCCATAAAATCCTCCTAATATGTCACATAGACTCATGAATAATGTTCATATAACAAACTGAACTCACCAACAACAACAGTACAGACAAAATATTTACATTAAAAAAAATATTTTGCAGACTGCAAATCATGTTGATGTTTTCAAATCATATTTTGGCATGTGGCGCCACCTACCGCCATCTACCAATCATTGCAGTCAGTAGAGTCTCATCAGCCGAGCAACCACGGGTTGCCAGTTACGTCAGAAAACGAAACAAAAAGACCTCTGTATTTTGAATTTGAATGTAGTAACCACATGTAGTGGCCACATTCTTACATATGGCACCTTTAAGGTTCAGTTGGAACACAGTCTTTAAGATAATTTGTCTGAACTGGGACTTGAACCCAGAAAGTATCTTTAAAAAAAAAAATAATAATAATAATCTCTTGGAAAGAAGTGAAAATATACAAATTTTGTTTTATACAATTTGACAATCATGTAATTTAATTGCTGTAAATATTTAGCATAATGTCCCCATTGTGGGACTCGTTTTCTTATTCTGTCTTGAATATTATTATTTAAGATTTGTGTATAATACATTTGTTGCGGCATAACTCAAAAATAAAGAAAAGAAAAAAAGATGAGCATATAATTTCATGACATTTTCTGGAAATGTACTGTAGGTCAAGAAATTATTCATATTCAAATAAAAATATAAAAATAGTATTGATGCTTAAGGAAGCTGATCATCCTTAGTGGAGGTTTTTGAACTCTGTGGGTGCTTTTTCAAGTTTACTTTTAATGGTTTTTTTTATTTTATAGAAATAGAAAAAATATATAAACACCCCCTAAAAGAGATATTTAATAAAAATCTAAAGTTCAAAGTTAGCTTTACTGTCAATTCTGCCATCTGTAAGTGGATACAGAGAATCGAACTTGCATTTCGCTCATGCCCTTAGTGCAAAAATAAAAACATCTTCAGCACTGCTGCTGTGTGGAGCACCCACAGTTTCACAGTACCATAAAATACAATGACAATAAACTCTATGTAATATTATTTTATTGTCATGTAACAATGCAGTGATGACATTTGTTTGTGCTCAGTGTTGCCTCAAATTTACAGAGTGGTAGAAATGTAGAGAATAAAGTTATATAGAGAAAGAATGTACTTTTTTTTTTTTTTTAAAGATACATTATAAATAAGTTCCAAAAAATACCAAGCAAAAGTAATGAATATAAAGATAGGATAGTAAATTAAAAATAAAGTAAAAGTAGCTGGTACAAGCTTTAAGGCAATAATTTATAATATAATATACAATAATAATAATATAACATTCTGTTCTATTCTATTTTAAACACAAACTCTTTTAAAATATAGAGTTTGTGTTGATTTTAGACGGCGAGACAGAATCAAGTTGGAGTCCTTAGTTTTCGCCTCGGCAGCGCCCCCTGCTCCTTTGTTCCGCCCCTACATCGCGCTGGCGGACGTGCACGCACGCAAAGCAACAGATCTGAACGCATGCGCAATACATTGTTTTGACTGAAAATGCCGTCGGTTTCGAAAACGGCGGCCAATGCGTCTCCTCAAACCGAGAAACCTACCCACTATACGTGAGTAAAAGCCTTTCTCACGGACGCGGCCGAATCTCTCGCTGTCGAGGAGGAAAACGCTCCTTGCACGTGCGGTGGCGCGCGTTTTACATGTTTGCCTCGCTCGTCAACTCCTGCGTGCGCGTTAGAAAAAAAAAAACATGGTGCTTTTCCTGGCTTTGTGACTGCCTAACGTTACAGAACAAACAGTGACTGAACGTTGACGATACCAGCTTTAATGCGGGGAAACACGCAGCCGACAGTCGTTAACGGAACCCCCCTCCCCCCCACACAAGTGTTTAACGCAGTTCGGGGGTTGTTTTTGAACCGTCACTTTGACGTTAGGCGGTCTGCTAAATGATTAGCCAGGAACTCGCTAACCAGCCTGCTTGTAAATAGCTCGGCCTTATTTTGAGTTCCCCCTTACTACGCACATAAATACGCGTACGCGCGTCGACTTCCAATGAGCACTACGTCCTAATACGTGCGTAGTTCGCTCTCGGAATCGCGAGCTAACGCCACTGACCCAAAATAAAGAGTAGCCTCAACCACTAGCAACAGAGCACGACAACGGAACATGTTTACGTTTCTCCTGCCTTTGTCTTTGCTTGTTTAATGTTCGCTTTGAAACCCCGGTTGTTGACGCCGTGTTTGTGCTTTTTTAATGTCGATGTTTCAGATACTTGAAGGAGTTCAGGACAGAGCAGTGCCCGTTGTTCCTTCAGCACAAGTGTACGCAGCACAGACCCTTTACGTGCTTTCACTGGCATTTCCTCAACCAGCGGAGGAGGCGACCCATCAGGAGGCGAGACGGGACATTTAACTACAGCCCGGACGTCTACTGCACCAAATACGACGAGACCACAGGCATCTGCCCCGATGGAGACGAGTAAGTGCCGCCGTCGCTCACTGCCACCCTCCCCACAGCATGGGAATGTCTGCATGGGAATGTCGCTGACTGTTGAGATTATGTTGTTTACACACAACATGCTCGTGGGATTTTACTATCACATTCCTCTTCACACCTGAAATCTGATGTTGTAATCTGGTCAATTTGTATTGAGGTCAGAATACTCCACATCTCCAGGAGTATAACATTATTCAGATTGAGGTAGTCGAACATGTTTACTTGGCGAGAGTAATCTGACTTTTTAAAATTTTTATTTTTATTTTTACATTATTCGACTGGTTTTTGACATAAATTCAGTATTTTATTTGTATTCTAGTAAAAAAAACAGGTGTCACAATCTGATTATATTGTTTACACAGTGTGACTAAAATCAGAATGCTCCATGTCTTAGTCTTCTTGTTGCTCAGACTGATTATAACATTATTAAAGGTCACATAGAGTGGTCCTGTTGCACATATATGTTAGTTATGGAGGTCTACTTACATACATTAATTTGTTTTTATGGTCAAAAACCTCCTAGTTGCTGTAAACGAGCCGATGGAAACCCTCTTTTCTGACGCTGTTTCCCAGCCGCGATATTTCAGAGTCAACTCTCGCACCCAGAAGACAGAGTCTTGTGATTGGCCAGTACCCGGAAGTGACATATCAACACACCCGCTCTCAGAAGCACAGCTCCCCCCTCTGGAACGGTGGATGCACTGCTACTCATTATCAAAACATTGTTTTAACAATGTTTAAAAATAGCTTTGTCACGACTCTCCGCCGCAGTCCCTTTTATGACTTTGACCCAGAGTCAAAAGACACTGTCGCTCGTGAAACACCTCCACAACGGACGTTATTCTTCTTCTGCGGTTCAATGTACGCAACCGGATGTGCCCGGACTAGTGCCCGGAGCAGTTGCTGCTGTTCCGGAGAACCGATGTTTATGTAACCGGACCGGGTTTTTTCAGAGATCTCGCTGAGCCCGAGATTACATTACAACACAGTGTTCTCATCAGTGGCTGAATTGTTTGTTTAGAACCTTCAGGGCTTCAGAAACAAGCTAATGACGCAGATACACACTAAAAAACAGCGTTAATTGGAACTTCCGGTCCAGTTCCGCTTTAAGATTAAGTGAATCAGAAGTCCAGTTTAGACAGACTCATTATGAAAACTTTAAAAGGATGTTGTAGTCCGATTAAGAAGAATACATGTCTCTGAACACACCATGTATCTTCAAACTTATTGCTTTTCTGAGTATAACTTAATTCAGTTTAAGTTAATCAGAACATGTTTACATAGTTGTCATATTGTCCAGTTTACTTGTAACAGAACACAGTCTTATTATTATGAAAACTTTAAAAGGATGTTATAATCTGATTAAGATCAATACATGTCTTTGAACATGCAACATATCTTCAAGCTAATTGCTTATTATGAGTATAATTTTATTCAGTTTAAGTTAATCAGAAATCCAGATTACAGTCTCATTATTCTTATGAACACTTTAAAAGGATGTTAGAGTCTGATTAAGATGAATACAAGTCTCTGAACACCTATTGCTTATTCTGAGTTTATCTTTATTCAGGTTAAGTTATTTAGAACATGCTGTTTACTTGTAAAAGAACACAGTCTTAAAATTGTGAAAATATATACTATAATCTGATTAATGGGAATACATGCTCATGGCGAGTATGCTCATGACATACTCTTAAGAGCAGAGCGCACTTTTTATTGTTTCCACTCTGTAGTCTCAATCTTTGTGTAGAAGACTCTTTAGTGGTGCAATTAAGGGAATAACGGATGCATCAGATGAGCTGGTCTCTTTAGTTAAAGCTATACTTTCCTTTCTTGCATGTCTCCAAGCAAAAAAATAATTGAACATGAACACCTCCACCTCGCTCAAAGTCCCACCCTCCAGGGCAGAACGGCAGTGGCTATACGAATGCGTGATTCATTAGCAGCCTGGACACAGAATGCTCAGGTTGTCCCCGCTGCTCTGACTGTAGGCTGGGACTGCGGAGGTTTCCATGCTTTGGGAGGTGATCCCGGCAACACATGCTGCTTGTTGAGCTCAGTAACTGCACGTGAGAGTCTCCAAACACCATAAAAAGTATGCAGATTTAGCGACAAAGTCGCCACGTTGGCAACACTGCCATTTATTTTATTCAGTCCGAATAGTTTAATTGGTCATACTTTTATCATAATAATATTAGAATTAAATAATGAAGAGTTTCAAAACCTGGTGGGTTTATCTTACGTTTTAGAGTGCCATACGCTTATTAGGAGCAAAAGATTACAAAAGAAAAGTGGACAGACTCGAAGCGGGAAAAGACAGGCACGTGCTGCTGGCCGCTGTTTTAGCATAAGTCACATCATCACAACGTTCTTTGATGGCTTCTTTGGCAATTTCCGTCCGTGTTTCGGGCACCAAATTTGTGTTGCATCCCCACTGAATACTCCACATATCTTCAACAAATTATTGCTTTTTTTTGAGTATAACCTAACATTGGAACATTGCTGCCCATCTTTACATGGACACCGATAATCAGACTACTGAACTTATTCTGAGTAAACTATTCAGATTAGGACATTTGATAGAGTAATATTATTACATTTATTATTCCTGTCTTTCATGCTACATATTGTAGTCTGATTAGGACTTGTACATGTCTACATATTTTGAAAGTCAATTATTGTCTTTGTGTCAATGTATGACTGAACGGACTCAACTCATTTGTATTCAAGCTAGGCTAATGTTGACAGTTTGGCTCCACCCTCCATCATTATATTTATGCCTGTTGCTTTTTTTTTATTATTTCCAGCTAGAACAGCAACATGTGATTTGATATAACGTCTGATGCAACGTTTTATTTTTGGAGAGAAAAATCTCAGGAGAGAAAAGAAAACATTTATTGATCTGCATGTCGCTTCAGAGAGTCTGGTGTTTTCAGTATTTTAATTTGTAGTAATTAAAGGCAGTTGCCTCATTATGTAAGCAGGGATTTAATTAAAGTAAACAGTCTAACATTTAATTTGGCCTCACATAGAAATATAAGAAATAATAATAATAATAATAATAATAAAAAACACCATAACAATCCTTACAATTCTTCCTTTGCCAATGGAAGCTATTTCTGTATGACCCTATGTGTTGCTATAGCAACTGTTGCTACTCAAGAAAGGAAAATATTGCTTTATTCAGAAGGCTTTTATGCCACTGCATTTCTTGAAGCATGGCTGATTCTCAGTGGAATATCATTTGTGATTAATGTATGCAACTTAGAAATGACCTCCTCGTAGTGTTTATTTATAATCCTTTCTGGGTCATTACAGAAAAGAACTGCCTGCCTTTTTACATTTATAAGCCTGAATTGAAAGATCATTCCGTTGTTCTGATGTCTTTGATGATGACGCCTTTGTCAAAATAAACATTTCCTTCCTTACTTTTTAGCTGTCCTTATTTACACCGGACCACTGGTGACACGGAGCGCAAGTACCATCTACGCTATTACAAGACGGGCACTTGTATCCATGAGACGGATGCTCGAGGGCATTGTGTGAAGAACGGCCTCCACTGTGCGTTCGCTCATGGGCCACATGACCTCCGACCTCCAGTCTATGATATTAGGTGACAAACGCAGGGAACACTCGTCTTCTTGATTGGAGTTTTTTTGGGGGGAGATGAATTCATTCCTAAAAAAAAGAAGCAGATACTAGACTTTATGCAACATCTTGGAGTTCAAAATTCAGGAGTTAAACATAATAATAAACATCACTTAATTTTGTGAATAAGTTGGAGTTACATTTATATTAAACTAAAGATTGATTTAATATTGTGGTCTCTTCCATGGCTACTGGCTTTAAGTGGGGCTGAAAAATCAATCGAAACTTAAAAAGCAATCTCACGAGGTGCAATATTTGTCAAAATATCATTTTAGATTGATTATTGTCTTGTTCCATACACATCTTATTTCTACAGAATAACACATTTGTTTCCCTCAGATCTGCACAAATATCACATAGTAGTCTATTCAAATACGTTTTGTCAATGAAAATGAGAATAATGTAAAAATGACCATTCTCTCTGATATCGTGAATCAAAATGCTGTCAAAATAATTAGATATTTATCCAAAATCATTCAACGATGTCACCTACTTTGATTATTGATTAATTATTGGTTTGAGTGTTTTATTCAGTAATTAAAACAGGTTTTTTTTTTTAGCTTCTCAAATGTGAATATGTTCTGGTTTCTTTACTCCGTGTAACAAAGAAATCATCAAAACTGAATCATTTTGGTTTGTGGACAAAATAAGATGCTTGAGAACATCATCATTTCCAGGTTTGGCAAACACTGATCAACAGTTTTCATCATTTCTTGATACAGAATACTGGAAAGCTATTGACAGGTTAATCGATCATGAAAAGAATCATTAGTTGCGGTACTAATACCTGCAAATTTCAGTGTAGAAAAGGCTTTATTGAAAAAAAAAGTAGTAATAATTTTGACATTTAGCTGAAAAACATTCAAGAAATTAGGTTGCAATTATTATAATAATTTGTTTCTGTGAGATCTACCAGTCAATCCTTTTTTTGTTTGCTGAACAAAGCATAAAAAATATAACGATGATATTTCTGCGCACAGAGAAATTCAAGCACAAGAAGCTCTTCAGAATGGTCAGCTCGGCTCTGGGGAAGGAATCCCAGATTTGCAGCCTGGTGTTTTAGCCAGCCAAGCTATGATTGAGAAAACTCTGACAGAAGACCCTCGGTGGCAAGGTGAGAAAACCCAGTCTTTAATCCACTACTCATTGCAAAGGAGTAAACCTCTTTTTTTACTACTAAATGAAATGAAAAAAATATCTCTTTTTCCCTTTTACAGATACCAACTTTGTTTTAGCCAATTATAAAACAGACCAGTGTACTAAGCCCCCACGACTATGCAGACAGGGTTATGCCTGCCCCCACTACCACAACAGTAGAGACCGAAGACGAAATCCAAGAAAGTTCAAATATAGGTAAGATGTCACTCGGTTTAAGTTAAAAAAAAAAACCAAACAAATGGGTTTTGATTTGGTGTGGTAGCTGTGTGTTGACCGTTGTGGTTGAAACACCGCTGCAGGTCCACTCCGTGCCCGAATGTGAAACATGGGGACGAATGGGGTGAGCCGTCCAAGTGCGACAGTGGAGACAGTTGCCAGTATTGTCACTCCCGCACTGAACAGCAGTTTCACCCAGAGGTGAGAAATTAAAGGGTAGTTGAGTCACATTCAGCATTTGTTGCCATTTTTGTTTTTCAGCTTTTTTCTGTAAATGACAGTAAATGTAAACCTGTAGGTATTCGTTTTTAAGGGTAAACATCTTGATTTTGTGTCTTCATGGTTTGCTATTTGATTGTTTTCTTTAAGATCTACAAATCTACCAAATGCAACGATATGAGGCAAACTGGATACTGTCCACGAGGACCGTTTTGTGCATTCGCACATGTAGAAAGTAAGTAAAACACAATTTACATCCATACCACTTAATTTTCTTTTTAAAACATAGCATTCTGCGTCCAGAGGAGTGTTTCAGCTCGGGATCAGAAGTAGAGCCGCATTGATTAATTGATTATTAATCGATTACTGGTTTCTTTGCTTCTTATAACAAAGAAATCACTATCCATCATTTTCTAAGTTCTATGGACCAAATAAGTACTAGATTAATCAAGCCCTAATCAGAGGTAATCTGCATTTATAGTATCTCACCTGACAACATATCACATATGTTGACACATTCTTGGCATGCAAAATACCATTTCTTTCTTAGATTAGAGTTTCCAAATGTACTTGGTACCTTTCTATGTTTCTGATTAGACATATCTACTTTATACAATTTTATAAAATGCTAGATCCCTAACAATGTTTTTTTTCAACTTAATAGAACACTTTTAGGTTATTTTCTTTATTATTGTACAGCCTTGTTTTCTACCAAGCGTTCCAGTTCAGCTCATCACGATGCTGTTTAGATCAGTACACTCTAATCTGACTGATGTTTCTGCTGCTGGATTAGTTGGTTTGATACGCAAATGATGTAGTTGTTGATGCGTCACACCAGTGCGACACTGTAGATAACCAATAAATTCCACAAAGAAGTAGAAAATGACACAGTAAAAAAGGGTAAATAATAGAATAGCGCAGACCTCCGCCAAGGCAGCTCAGTGCCTACAAAATACACCCTGCTGGCGCACCTGGGTCAGACAGATAGTGTTGTAACCAGGGATAGCGTCTACGGATCACGCCCAAAATCACTTGTTCCTGGTCCCATTGCGGACATTTCCTGAAAATTTCATCCAAATCTGTCAGTGGAAAATATACTGTATTAATACAATAATACACTACATTGTTCTACTTCATTTTATGCTCAAAAACATGGCTGTAATAATAATGTCCAACATTAACCATCAAAGCAATGATAAAAAAAATAAAAAAGGATTCGACCAAGGCTGCCTTATGCACGTTGTTGGTATTAAATACACATTAAAATCCCACAAGCCCTGCCCCCTGACATTTTGACTTTCGAAATAGTTTGATTTTAGTTATTGTCTGAGGTGTAAAGTGAGCAAAATGTTCAGTTGTATCGGACGTTGGTGGTTCCTGGTTTTGTGTCTCAGTTTTCATTTCCATCCTTCCAGGAATTCCATCCACAGAAGAGACCATGGGTTCATTGTTGACGGCGATGCAGTCGAGCTCACAGTCCCAGCTGGGCTCTCAGCAGTATTCAGAGTGTCCAGTCGGTGAGTGGAACAGTGGAGGAAACTCCACCATCAGCGCAACCATTAGCAACGGACAAGTAGAAAGTGTAAGTAATCTCTCTTTTTTATAAAGCAGCTAAATAGCACTTTCCCATATTGTTTAGGTCAGTATGGTTTTTTTTTTTTTTTTTTTTTTTAACATTATTACCATTTCCTTTTACTGTTTTTCATTGCATTACCATGGTTTTACATGAACAAGCAGTTCCTCATTGAAAGCCATGTTCAGTAGCTCCCGCTCAAAGATATATTCTCATGACAACCCATAAAAACTTTTTTTAGATAATGATTTTTTATTGAAACCATGTGCCATTTTTCTTTCTCATGTTTCATTTTCTTATAGTTCAACTGTAAAGCCAAGCTCAGGAAGCAACAGTTTATCCCAAGTGGGATCCATCAGCAGGCCCAAATCCTTAACTAACAGTAGTTTATGTTCAGAGTCCACCACAGTATCCAGTGTTTCATCTACATGGTTGAAAAACCTGGAAAAGTTTTGGAAATTGAAAATTCATTTTCTAGGTCCTTGAAAAGTTAATGAAAAACAACATTTCCTGTAAAGTTTTGGAAAAGTCATGGAAATATTGCATGGATAATATTTTGGATGCGTAAAACATAAATAAAATGATGTAATGTGCAATTAAAATTTAAATTGACACGGAAGTGTCAAGCTGAAACAGGCAGATCACTGGCGGGAAAGTGCCAGGAAAGTGTAGTTTCAGCGAGTGTGATATGATTTAACTGCGTCTATGCAAATAAGGCGTACGGAGACGATCATTCGCCGGCTAACACACAAAAGCTAACGGAGAAGCTAAAAACACAAGGCAACACACTTCCGGGGCGTTCTTACTCAGAGGTAAAAAAAAAAAGGAGACGCTAAAGGGGACAACAATTCACATGCAAACGATGCCACACAGTGGATGCAAGTGTATACTGCAGGCGTGAACCAAAATAACAAAAAAGCCTTTACATAATACAACCACTCCCTCTCTTTTGACCATTACTTAAAGCCTTACTCAAAGTTACAACAGAGTGGCTTTTTAAGGAGAGCTTTAAACTTTGGCTACTGAAAGACGCAGACCACGGACGTGCAAAATGCTGATAATGAAAGATGTGTCGCAACAAACTGCATGTGTTTTTTCTTTTGACGAAAGTCTTAACAAAGATTTGCAGTCAAAACAAATGGACGTTCATGTAAGACTGTGGGATGGCACCGATTTTCGGTCTTGGAAAATCAATGAAAGGTTATGGAGAAGTCATTGAAAAGTCATGGAAAACTATTGCTAAAAAAGTGTACGAACCCTGCATCTATGATGTCTAACTATCCCAAAGCTCCTGGCTTTGAACGTGAGGATCAGGTACACAGACTGCTCTCTTCAGCTTCAGGAAAAATACACACAGGGACCCTGAATCTGAGTCATTTTTCCCGATGTGTTGCACTGTTGCTGGGTCTTAATTTGCAGGTCATGTCGTGTGTTGAATGTGTTGTCAAGAAACTCGGGCATATCTGGAAAATAATGCTAGAATTTCTGAAAGTGTAGGGATACGGAGGAAATGGTTGAAATAATGTTTCCACTGCTGACGTTTAGGGCTGGGTACTGGTATTGATGTTTGACATGGCATTGATGTCTGGATTTGATACTGGTTCCTGAGCAAAAATTGAATCGTACATAACTGTAAAATTCTTAACACATTTAAGCCCCGTCTTCTTCTTCATCTCCTTTGGGGAAT
Organism: Microchirus variegatus; assembly: GCF_963457635.1. Classification (NCBI taxonomy): domain Eukaryota; kingdom Metazoa; phylum Chordata; class Actinopteri; order Pleuronectiformes; family Soleidae; genus Microchirus; species Microchirus variegatus. Next base: position 21,152,604 of record NC_139811.1, on the reverse strand, counting down.
AATGGCGCGTTCCAGTTGCAGTCAGAAGTTGGAATTCCCTACTCAGAAAAACAGGACAACCTAATCAATGGGGTTCCAAGTAGGGGTCGGTGGAAAAATTGATTCAGTGAAATCGCAATATATCACTTTTGAGACACCAAGTATTGTTGTTTTTAAATTTTTTAATCCTCGAAAAAATTATTGTTTCCCATCCATAGTTATGATGACATTAAATGTTTTCTTTTGTCCACAAACCAAAATTATTCTGTTTTTAATGTTCTCTATGTATGGTGCAAATAACCCATACAATATACACATTTAATCAGATAATTGTTAAAAAAAAAAAAAAAACACTCAAACCAATTATTTGTCTAAATCCTTACAGACCTACAATTGTCAGATGTTTAAAGGTTGATGTTTGCTCCTGAATGAGAATTAAAGGAACCAGTTGTGGTTTTAAAACTCCTTATGGGCAGAAAACAACAAACAATTTATAAATTTACTATTGAAGAAAGAAATTGTATCATCGTTATTGTCAGTGAATTATTACCCAGTCCTACACATACCTTTTTAAAAACACAAGAATTTGATACGAGGGTCATTTGATTGGTTTAAAAACAAACAGCCTTACAATCAGACCTACCTGTGTTTGTCGCTCGGCACTTTAATTCCTCTTTCCTGTTGCTGCTTCTCAATGTTGTTGTGATTACAGCAGGAGGCTGCCCACTCATTCAAAGCGAAACCGTAATCAAACACTCAACGTGTTTTCTAGTCATTCATAGACCTACAAGAGGCGGAGTCGAGCGTCGCACGATCCCTTCACACCACCTCCGTTTGATGATTGTTTGTAATTCGGCGGTTAAACACATTCAGCGACACAATATCGAGTAAATCAGCAGCTGTCACCACATCACATCTTAGAGAGAGAAATTAAATTAAACTGTTTCCATCTGTTGTTTTTTTTTTTATATATTTTTTTTTTTAGATTAAGAATAAGCTGGATCACAAAATGATGGACCAAGAAAAACAGGTTATTATTTTCCAAGTAGTGGTAATATAACCATGGTTCTCAAACTATTCTACTGGGGTTTGTGACCAGATTGTGTAGAAAATGAAACAAATGACAACAAAATTATAATAAATTAAAACATAATAATTAGAGTCTTGAGCCTTGTCTCACGCCCCATCTTAATCAAATTTCACTATACCAGTGTATGAAGTATATGTGAGGAAGAGGAGGATGATGAGAGACTAAATTATCTATATTTATTAGGGGTTTCAGGCAATTATTCTCATAATCCATTAATCTAGATAGTTTTCTAGATTAATCGAGTACTTGTTTGGTCAGTAAAATGTTGATTGATTAACTCAAATGTCTCGTTTTCTCCACAAAACAAAATACTCAGGTTTTATTGATTTCTTTGTTGCATGGAACAAAGAAACCAGAGAATGTTCACATTTAAGAAGCTGAAAAATGTGTTTTAATTATTGAAAACGCACTCACACCAATAAACCGATTATCAAAAAGCTCAATATTTTCCCCGGGTGGTACTTTGTATAAAACGTTTTAGAACCCCTGTTTTCTAGCAAACTCAAATCGTAAAATGATTATTAACAACAAATACGTTCTCTGCTCCTCTTTCAGACACAAAATACTGTATTCTCTGCGGTGAACCCTTTGGCGTCCAGCTTTACCTCCAGTATAACGTCCAGCTTGGCCTCGAGTATTGGCTCCGACAACTCGTCACCCACCACCTTATCAACAATGAATGCAAAAGCCACTCCTTTCTATCCTGGGAGCAACACGGTGGAGTCTGTCATAGGTAAGTGTCACATTAAGACTCCGGTAAATGAATCAAACCTGCTGCTCCCTCTGGGTTTTGTCAAATGTCAGTCAAGACGTGTTTTGCTCTTCCCTCAGGTTCTGCTCTGGACCTCAACTTCAGTGACATCAACGTGGCGTCTCTGGACAAGGAGTTAGAGGAGCAAGACCACAGTGTTGGGTTGACAAGTAAGGAGTTTGTTACCGTTCTCATTTGATTATGAATCACAAGCTTTGAATCATTCATTCTTTTCATATTCAACTGAAAATCTAAAATCAGAAAAGGGAGGAGGACTGCATTGAAAGTTAAAGTTATTAAGGCCCGAGCACAAATGCTATGGGCTGAATAGCAATAGCGACTCCTGCCAAGAATTTGTGCGAGGAACCTATTATCCTTCAGATTATTATTATATCGGCGGCTTTCTGGTCATTTTGAGGGGGTTTGAGTGTGCATATAAACTCTTGAAACTTTGCAAGGAGGTCAGGTCTTGCAAAAATGCGATATTGGCTTAGTTTTAGCACCAGGGCTCTATAGCACCCCCTAAGGCGAAACGTAGATGGACCGAGCCAAGATTAAGTTGCATTGAATTCCACAAAACTTGGTGGGAACTTGTAATAGCCCAAGATGAAGAAAAAGGTAAATTGGGACGTTGGCCTCAACTCAACAGCAAGTCCATTTGCATGCTTCGTAAATTAATGAATGTCTGAACGCGACATAAACATAGATAGAAAAAGACAGTTTGTACTAGTTCTTCTCCTTATGATTAGTATTTTTGCCTCAAGTTAATTGCATTTTCGAGGGCCTAAGCATGCCCCAAAACCCACAAAATGAAAGTGGGACTAACACAACATTAAAAAAATGCTTCTATTAGGCGATTATTTTTATTGTCATTTTGTCAACGAACGTTGGTGCACGTGTTTATCATGTTTTTTTTATGAGTGTTTTTTATGAATGATAATCGTTATTGGTCAACATCAGGAGTGCTCAGTTATCACAGCTGAATAAAAGCAGAAGAAACAGCCATTTGTTTGTCATTTGTTATTTTAAAACTGTTTTTTGAAATATGGCGGCCATCAGCTGATGATGAATCTTACAATTTCATGAATTGATTTCAGGTCATAAAGGTTCATTTTAAACTTTAACCCAGCCCTGCATTTAACCTTAAACTTCTTCACCATAATGTGCTTGTAAAGTCATTTTTGAATGCACTACAGCGTTGTCCTCCTGTCCAAGACAAACTCCCACAGGAGACGCATTAAGAGACTTTGACTTTGTATCAGCGGTGTTTTCCCTGTGCTCACAGGTCACAGAGTTCTCGTCGGCTCAGCCCCCGTTAACATTCCCGGCTCTCTGGCACGGTCATCCTCTTTCAATTCCTCGTCATCGCTCTCCACCTCCCCGCTGAGCTCCCTCTCACAGTCGCTGTCACAGTCCCTCCTGTCTGCAGCGGTATCGCAGCATAATCAACCTTCAAATATGTTGGCCAAACAAGAGCACGGCCTCCTGGGAACGCCCACCTCCTCTTCCCAGAACTCTTTAGGTGAGCTGATAGCATCAGAGGGGGGAAAGCATGTGACTTTGGATTTCAATCTCATACTCCTCCACTGCACCTTAGACTCACTATACAGTTACTACACAAAGTATTTTGCACTTCCTTTGATTCTTGTTGTAAGAAGTTTAAGTTAAGTTGAGTTTCCTGTTTATTCGTAGTATGGCCAAATGTATCTGCAAAGAAACCCAGATTAAATCACTGCTAAAAATGACCACAGTTAAGGATTAGGGTTAGCTTGGTAACACTTTTTTTTGTGTGTCAGATTCTGATACCAGTGCAAATATCACTACCTCAAGCAGTCAAAACCTCTCTTAACAAAGATTAACCTTCTTTCCTGTGGGATTTCAGGCTTAAATGGAGGAGCCAGCAGCATTTGGGACTTTGTTAGTGGCAGCTTTTCGCCGAGTCCATCTCCTGTTTTCAGCAGCCTGACCTCCACAAGCAGCGGTGCTGATTTGACACGCCTTTTTAGAGAACTGGACGAGGCCAAGAGGAAGATCAAGCAATGGGAGGAGGCCTGGCACCAAGTCAAACAGGTCAGTGTTTTGTACCATCCCTCACTGAAGTGCTTATGTTAAAGACACAACTCGATTTTTTATAAATACTGTACTCACTGTGTCAAAAAATACACTGGATCAATTGCAGGTTGAGACAGCTCAGTTTTAACCTTAATTATTATTTTTTTTAATTATAATAAAGAGAGGTACGCAAATAGTCAAATAACCTATCATTATCCTAATATAAAAATATATTTTTTTTTACAATATAAAGAGTACTTGTTTGATCCAAAATTAAAATGTTAAAAAATATATTTATTGATGTTTACTAAACTTTGAATTGATGTTCTCAAATGCCTTGTTTTGTCTATAAACCAAAATTATTCGGTTTTAATGTTTTAACCGCTTCTTCCCTGACCCTCTTTTTGGAGTCCCTGCTCGAAAATGACATGCCCAAACTAAATAGAGTAAATCTCTGATGTCAAACTGATCAATCAAACTGATGAATCGATTATTAATTATTAATCATTGCAGCCCTATTTGCACCTATAAACCCAGACACTGAGTTAGTTTGAAGACTTATATCTGCAGTGCACCTCACAGCCACATGAGGGAGCATGCTGACTTTCTATTAATCCTGGATTCTGCCAGTGTTGAGCTCTCTTGTACATTGGACTGGAATTCAATACTTAAACGCAAGCAGACATTACATAGGTGTCTGTAAATCTATATTCTCAGTGACTATTTCAACAAAATCACATCTTCTGTTGATAAGTTCAGCTAAATTCTTTGATTGGGTCTCGTATGATAAGTGTTTACTTCATATACTTGTATTTAAGTTCATCTATCAAACATAAGTGTGAGTACGCTCTCTGAGAAATGTTAAGTTTATCAATTCAAACTAATATCAGGTGTCACAGAAATGACAATAAACACAGTCAGAAACATTATAAAATGTACATTTTCACAACACTCTCTGACCAATCAGTGGCCCACACTGATTGTGTTAACGTCACACTTTGTATCGGCTCAGCTCACTTGGAACCTCACCAGAACAGATACTGTCCCTAATGAGAAAAGCAAAAAACTTGAACTGTACAATGGAAAAGCAACATTAGTGACCGCTAAGACAAGTTTAAATTGATCCTAAGACATCTTTTCTTGCAGGCGTGTGAAGCCTGCCAGAAAGAAGCCCGCGAGGCGAAGGAACAAGCGAAAGCGGCCGAGGCGGAGCGGCAGCTGGCGGAACAGAAATGGGAGGAGACGGAGCGCAAGTTGAAAGAGCTCCAAGGAGACTTTGACGTGCTCTGTCGCTCCCCGGGAACACCGATCCTGCGCAGCTATGGCGAGCTGGAACAGCTCCCCTTGTCCAAGCTTCACTCCATCCAGAGTCAGCTGCGTAATGACCTAGACCTTATAGACGGGGTAAGAAAGACGAGATCATACACCGCATTTTCATTCGTAGCCTCGCCATAGTTTTTTTTTTTTTTTTTTTTTTTCTTAAAACAGACTCATCATCACGCATGCTTCTATTTTGAAAAGTCTGCATGAAGTGCATTTTTCCTTCAAGCTCCGGCTGATTTTCGCTCTTTTCTTCCCCCCCAACAGGTAATATATCAGCTTCAGTCAAAGAAATGTATAGTTTGCCAAAAGCATGATCGTTGCATTGTTCTGCAGCCTTGCCAACATTATGTACTCTGTGAGACGTGTGCACCTAGTAAAACAGAATGTCCCTACTGTAGAACGAAAATACTGAAGTGGTGATGTAGAGTTTTCAGTGAATCGAGGTACTATTTAAAAGAATTAGCCCTTTGGTAAAACTACTAATAGGTATTACATTACACTTTCTAAATAGCAATGTCTGTTTTCATACAGTGATTTAATTAATTTAGAACGAAATGATGTTTGACTGACGAGAGCATTGCGAACCACGTCGTGTACAATTCAATCATCGCTGCTTTTGCTCATTTTATCTGACGACCAGATCTGAATATGGACCCAGATTAGAATATGAAAGTTACCTTGCGGTGCCTTTTTTTTTTTTTTTGTCAAATCCTCAATTATGACTCAAGAAAAGAACGATTGATTTACACTGTGACGTAAAGACATTGTACTGACAAAAATGCAAATATGCATTGTCCATTTGATAAATTGTTCTTTTTATCAAATACAAAATTACAATCTGAACAAATTGCACTTAGTATAAGCTTAAAACAAAAAAAGACACGAACAGGGGTGGGTTCAATTGTGGAAATGCAATTAATTAAAGCTTTTAAGTGAATGTGTTCCCACTCGAAGGGGTTTTTGTGTGTGAAGACTGGAAAACTTATCTCACGTTGACTTGAAACTTTGCTAATCTTAACATGAAAATTAATATATCAGTTTTAAAAAAGTGTATTTAACAAAAACACGCCTCATGTCTGTCGCATTTTAAGATCAATCTGAGAGTGGAGAAGGTTTGTTGAATGAATTATAATTCAGAATAATCAAATTAAACATAAAAGCACAGTTTTATCGGAAAATAAATGGTGAGTTCATGTGCAACATATAATCTGGCAATGTTCAGCATAAAATGGGCAAAACTCAAAAGTGGATTTACTATTATTTATTTAAAGAGGATTGTAACGTGTATTTACATAATTTTATAAAAGATTGGAGCTTCCAGAACTGGCACTTGTGAGATTGTGAAACATTACATTTTTGTAAGAGTTGCCCTGTGCATACGCAGCAGCTTCGGAAAAATGTGTGAAATGCAAATTCCCCCGCGGCTTCTGCTGTTGCCAAGCAACCAAAATGTGGGAGCTGCCGAGATATTTGAAGTTGCTGCAGCCTCACGGAATGAAGTAACACGAGAAAGCGAGAGTTTGACCTACGTCTAAAGTATTTACGCACACAAAAGCCAACTTCGCTGCATGTAAACGGCCCCTTAAACTGCAGATTTGTTTGTGTATGTTCCTCATTAAGTGAAGCCGCCATTTTCTTCAAAACCCTCCAAATTTTTCCAAATGCTCCCAGTCAAGCATCATTATTTTTGACCAACTTTCTGAAGAAGTCTGATTTCTTATTAAAGCACTTTGTTGACCTGGGACTTAATTAGAGGGTATATAGAGTTTTTTTTTTCTTATTGCTTTAAGCTGCTTTGTAGATATTTGTTTGTATCTTTTTTCTTTTTCTTTTTGTTAGTTTTATACTTTTTTCCTATATAAGCTAATGTCTGAAGCAATGTCTGTGTGTACTGTGAAACATAATTTGAATATTTCAATGTTTCCAATTGTTAAATCATGGCATGGTTCTACATATTATGTAAAGATTTCATAGGATAAAAAGTACTTAAAAATAGTTTCTACTTTCATAGTTAGATTTATATAAAAAAAGAAAAATTTCAATCAAATAAAGTGCAAATTTAAGATGCATTTTAGGCGTAACCAGCAGCTGTAATATCAGTAAAGGCACATGCTACATGTTAAGGCTGTTATTCAATCACTTAGTTTTGTTTTTGTAGAGATTTATATTAGCCTAGCCGTTAGAAGAAGCATGTATTGTATTTGCTAAAAGCCTGAAATGGTGATTTTCTTTTTCTCCTTTTTTGTAGGAATCTAGCCTCTTGACTTTGTCTAGAACATATCGGCCTCTAACTCTTAAAGTGCCTTGCATTAGTTCTTAAAATGGATTTGTGTTGTATTCTCCCGAGCGAGACACAAGTCGTCGAAGCTTGTGCACAGGTTTCGACAAATTTTGTGTCTTGTTGAACTTTGCAGAAGCAGTGATACACGTGTGTTATGGCGGTGTGTGTGTGTACACACATTTATACAGTAGAAACATAGTGGTGTAATTGGCAAATCCCATTCAAGTATTTCTGCAGAAAGATAATTGAAAACAAACATTAATCCTCTCCAGACTTGGTGTTGACATCCGTCCTCAGTGCAGAAGCATGGTATTGGGACTTTTTGTCAATAAATCAGGAGCGTTTGGGCTGATTACCAATACCAATTTACATTTTCTGTTCCCAACTGCGGACAAAGGTCGTGTAGTCTCTTCTGTATTGAAACAAACTAAATATTTTACATACTCATGTCACAGCAGATGCAGATAAACGTTTCCATAATTGTGTAAAATAAAGAAACATTAAAAAAAATATAATGGTCAGTGAGGGTACAGGAAGTAGCAGCCTATTCATCCGACTGTTTTAGTCACTATTAGTCACTTCAGTGGATCTTGGTATGTTTCCCAATACTGGATAGGACATTTTTAAGCAAATATCTGTCGATATCGTGTCGGTAATATTGTGGATCCCCAGTCTGAACTCTCCCAACTGATGGCATCACAGCAGCTACATTCACATTGGCTACGTCGTACAATCCATCACAGATGAGATTTGAACTACTGGTGTCGTCTATCTACCCTCTCGCAGGGCACACACCGATACCTCGTTCACCTGCTAATATTAGTGGGAAAGAGGCTTTGGTATTAGAGCGGGGGGATGGTTCCAAAAACAATGATGTCAACGCTGAGTATAGTCCAAAAAAAGGGCAATCATTTTAATATGTTGGCCAAGTATTGGGATCTAGGATCACTGTCAGATCTGAGTCGTGTCAACTGAAAAATTCCCAAAGAAAAGTCCCAAACTTCATTGGCAGGTGGTTTGTGGAGACATGTGGCCACGTTCTTAAGCACGTGTGAACGTAATCCGTCCTCGTGAGGGGTTAAAATCCACTTTTCCTCAAATGACATCATCTGATCTGAAGGCACAGCAACCATATTTACACATAATATCACATGACCTCAAGTAGAGCTTTGATTCTCTAATGGCATGGCTTTACCGCTACCCAGTTCCAGCACGACACAAATTGGCACTTTTCCATACGTGATAGTGCCCGTTACGTTTTTTTTGGTACCAGCTCTCGTGAGGTTCCAAGCAAGCTGAACCAGACCTCGATGTCGACAGACTGCCGGCCACTGATTGGTCAGAGTGTCGTTACTGGAAGAGCCATGAGCGCGACATCTGACGCAATAATCGAACCTAAGAATGCCACACTGTCTATCAGTAAAAAAAGACCATGAAAACTTGCTTAAATCTCCAACATTTACCAAAGGAATTGTCTAAAATCTCAATATTAAACAGATGAGTCTGGTGAGCCGCGTCGCAGTCCTTGCGTCATTGCAGTTACTGTGTCAGACGGTCATGCAGGAAGTACTGAACTAATTATTTTAATTAACTGAGTCCAATGATTCAGTTACACTGAAAACTACTGCATAACGTGTTACTAGTCACTAGTTTGTGTGTCGCGTGTAAAATGAAGTCACGGCAGTCTCACGCAGCCTGCTATGATGACTCCGCCCACGTTGAAGAGGTTCTATGAAAAAAGCACCATTAGTCATTAATGCAGAAACGCACGCACAAGGACGAATGCGCACACGCACACATCAGCGTAAATGGGGCGGGGTCAGTTAGAGCCGATGTTGGTATTTCGCCGTAAACAGTCGTACTTGACGCCGTGGTGTCGCTGAGGACGGATGTTAAAACCAGGTCTGGGCGTGGTCTCCGCCGGTGTCCTGACTTCAACCTTTTGAGATCGAAACCCTCTTTTTTTTTTCCAACCAACCATTTCTCCACCCACTCATTCCTTTGGTCTTGGTGCTCTTTTTTCAGTGCAGCTTGAGTGAGAAATTAGGTTTTTTCAAATTTAAAGTTTGGGAGTATGCAAACATGTGACGGACACGTGACTTTGTACAGCAACGCGCGTATGTATACAAATGCTTTTTAAACAGTTGTGTGAGTTCAGTTGGTTTTATTGTAATAATTATGCAGCGAATGAAGAATCCTGTAGTCAAATTTTTCTTTATTTTCTTTGTGGTTGTGCTTAGGTTCCTCTAATTGAAATGACCTTCTACTGTGTTGAAACAAAACAAATCTTTTTATTCCTGCTCTCAAGTCACTAGAAAATCTTGTATCTCCAGGTACATCCTTTTTGCTACTTCTATTAGAAATATGGGAATAATGCATTGTTTACATTCACATAAATGACAATTAAGCAACTCAGAGGAAAAAACAACAAACAAAAAGTTATGGTATTTGAACATTTTCATGATATTTCAGCATCAAAAGGCAGGCTCAACACATCTGGTATTGCATGTTATGCGATATATTAACCAGCTGCAGAGAAAAAAAATGGAAAAACAAAACAAACAAAAAAAGTTTGCACTGTGTCACACTGCCAGAATATTTGTATCGACTTCTTTATTTTAGTGTAGTAAACGCTTAAAAACGTCTGCGAGCTTCGCTGCTACTGGGGAGGGGGAAAAAGGTATTAATGTCAATTCTCGTTACACTTTTCGGTGTTTTGAACGTTATTGTGCATCTACAGGCCAGATTTTGTGCAAAAAAAAACTACGACATAATCCACATTTTAACTTGGACTAGAACTCATTTGTAAATCCCATCAAAGTTTCCGTACTTTTGTAAAATCACTTAGAAATGATGTCACAGACCTCTGCTACTGTAGATACTCCCCCCCCCCCCCCGCGTCTTTCACTTCACCCAAAGGTTGATGTGCTTTTTTTGTCCGGTTTCTGACTGCCGCCCCAAACTCCCGTACGCTGGATTAGCAGCTAAATTCACACTCTTCTGTTCTCTTTGTTTTGTTTTTGCCTACAAAAATTGAAAGATGTCTTGTGTAAAAATAAAGAAGAAAGAAAATATGTCAAATTTGAACCAAAGTGGTGTTCTGGTAGATGTCCAAATACGTATTCCAAAGGGGAAACCCGCCCTTTTCAAACAATTGTTAGAGATCGGAATCAGAAGGTTCACAGCCCCGAGGTTAGGTTGATTTAAAAAAATTCTGTTTTGAATGCATTTCTTTTTGCTTTAGTATTTCATGTTTATATTCTTGTGAGTAAACAACACAAACTATGCCAACAGGTTTCACTCGCGACATTTACGGACTAAAGCCCGATTCTTGCAATTTTACCAAAGACATGTTTTTTGTTTTTTTTTCGTCGTTATTTCTTTTGTATACATTTCATAATTTCTTTAATGTCTTTATGTTTTATTGTTAAAGTAATCACGTAGTACCTTAAATAGATACAGTGTGTGGTTCATTATTGACATCTTGGTTTTTTTCTATCTAAAGTTATAGTGAGTCGATACACAAGCGATCAAACATGCATGACTCCGATCCTAACACATTGTGTATAATGCGCATTAGATTTTCTTCATCTGTGTTAAATATACAGCACATTTATGGCGAGGATTCAGCGGGGGTTTCATTTTACAGTGAAGGAAAGTCAAAGGTGAATATTGACACTTGTGCTTCTGAAGTGGCCATAAAACAGACTTCACGAAGTTCGGTCTCTTTTTATCGACTCTTTACTTCGAACCAGATCGTTTTCTCAATCACTCTGGACATTTATGCATAATATGCTGTTTAGAATGAGATGCTTTTCCATTTTTTACCTGATGTTTTCATTTTCTGTCTCTGAAACCTGTCATCCAAATGATTAGGTCTGCAACAATTCATCAATCAATCAACAAGTAGTTTCTCTGATTTTTCAGCCTCTCGATTGTGAATATTTTCTTTGCACCATTCGACAAATAAATTAAATTAAAAATGTACGGACTAAACAAGTACTTGATTAATCGAGAAAATAATACACAGATTAGATTAGAAATAATCTTTAGTTGCATTAACTAATGCTTGTTTGGTCCAGAAAGTGTTGAAAATTATTGATTGTTTTCCCCAAACCTGTAAATAATTTTCATGATTTCTTTGTTTCATGGAGCAAAAGAAACCAGGAAATATTCACATTTAAGAAACTGAAAGAACAGAAACTGATGGCTTGATTATCAAAATATTTAATTGTTAATTTAGTAATAGATCAATAATCGTTGCAGCCCTCATGAAATGACAGGAGAAAGATGATGGTGATTGTGACAAGCATCAATGGCAGATACAGACACAAATAAAATGATTGCACATTTGTTTGAGGGTCCCTTTAGCTCTTGTGGTTTCACCCAAAAAAAAATTTCATAAAAAAGGAAAAGACTTGATTGTTTGAAGCACAGCCTACGAATTACGGCCCAATTCCACTTTGAAGTTATCGTCTGTGCCTTTTTGAGAACGACGTCAAAACGTCGATTGGTATTTTGAATCGCGATGCCAACACTTGTTGTTTGTGTCCGATAGAGATATCGCAATCTCGAGTATCTGCCAGTGCCAATATCAGAGCGACAGTCATTGTAGACCTTTTTAATCCGTGCTATTTCAACCACATAATTCTCCCAACTGTGTAACAAATATTCTTCTACCGTAAAAAAAAAAGAAAAAAACAGCCCACAACATAATTTTGGGATTGTTTGTATTGGATTTTACACGTTTATCTATCCAATATCCCTGATTTTTAAAAATTCGAATCAAAATTCCAGTGCCTTACAGCGTATTTTGTGGACCACAATGTGATTTTTTTTTTTGCCAATAATTGTCTCTCTCGGTCTGTATTTGCCATCCATTTTTGGGGAGAAAATCAATAAATAATGCAGCAATACCGAAACCACTGAACACACAAAGGTTTTGAATCACAATTTAGGTTTTTTGGCACCAAATAAAAAAAGAAAGAACTCAATTGTTTGTTTGTGAGGAAAAGCACCAAATAGGAAGAATCTTGTAAATGAAAGTGTAATAGATGTAATATCGATATGCTCTGCATTGGAATAGCTTCATCTATTTTGCATTACTGTTAGTTGTTGTGTCGTCGTCTTTCTTTTTCTTTTTTGTTTGTGTGTTTTTTTTTTTTTTATATGAAAATGGAGCCTGAAGATTTATGCAATCTTATACATGTATATGGAGTATGACGTGTGGAACTGTTCAAATTAAAGTAAAAAGTAAAAAGTTATTCTAGACTTTTAAGCCCTGAGATATTGAATGTATTCTTTCTAAATTAGATATTAAAAATGAATGGGTCACTGGATATTATGGAACTCAGTTAATTCATTACGATGTAGCATCTAGTTTGTGAACTGCTATTCAATAAAAAAAATACAAATTTATTATTAGAACTAAAAGAAAATGCAAGTTTTCAAGTTTCTATTTGTCGGCATATGGAGGGGAATCTAAGGAGAGAAATGTGTTTTTCTCAGGGTAATGCAGCAATTTAATAGAATGTGTGTTAAATCTGAGGAAAGTGCATTTCACGGATTTATAAATGTCAGTGAGTTTAGACATTATTTATAGATAGATTAAGAAATGAGTCCCTTACTTTGTGACAAAGGTGTATGGATATGTAGGAAATTCTCTACAAATAATCGTAGAAATGATTCTGTTCTGGTTTTTTTTTGTGTGTGTTGTGAACACAAAAAAATTGGTGCAAGTCTTAGAATACTAGGTTTTCTTTTGTTTCTTTTCTACATCGAGGATTGTGTAATGCATAATTTCTGTAGTGAATTCCTAGTTTGTTAAATTGTTACACTACAGGTATGCAATGGTTTACAGAGTTCACAGAATTATTTTTATCATCTTGAGAATTAAAAAAAAAACGTGTGGAAACTCATTGTCTCGAATGCAACTTGATGGAATAAAGACGTGGATTCTAAAACATGGTGCTTGTGCCTTTTAAAGGTGATGATATACATGTAAGAAATGTGTCGTATTAAAGCAACACACTGTAGGATTTCATCCTTCAAATAATGTCTCTGAAGATTATTTTTGATGGTATATTCATATAAATGTCATGACTGTCGAAGTCTGAGCAGGTTACACTGGTGGAACTATTCACTGAGTGGATGTCGTGACTTTTCTGACAATCGTGGGTGCTTCAGATTTTAGGCTCATTTGAACAGATTGACAGACGCATCAGAGTCTATGGATTTCAAGTAGTAAGTATTAAATGTGTTTGATATTTTCCACTTGAACAGAGATTCGGGTGTGAGCAGAACCCTGCGAGAACCATTGAGAGTGAATTGACCGGGAAACGGATGTTGCGTACTTTTGTTTAGAACATTTGTTCTCAAAGTGCGGCCCGAGGGCCAATGGCGGCCCACAGAAACATTTCTGGCGGCCCGCAATGAATTACAGTTGATAGTTTTAATCCAGGAGCTACTAAGCTTGTTAAATGTTTATTGGACATTACTGGATACAGACCAATAAGTGTAAACTGTAGAACTGCAATCTGGTCATTAAAATTAATACAATTAGGATTTATTTGTGTTTTTTTTTCCTTTTTTTTCCTTTGGCGGCCCTCAGTCCAATTTTGGGTACCTAAATTGGCCCTCAGGTATCAAAACTTTGAGAACCATAATTTTGTCAAGTCGATCATGAGTTTGGGATGGGTATATGAAGATTTTAATGTCAATAATTTATATACAAAAATTAGGAAAAAATGGACATCTGTGTGAGTGTTCAGTTCGTGTAGGCAGGTATGGGTGTGTGAGTGTGAGTGGATGCATGAAATGAAGCTAAACCTGTATCAATGACATTTATCTGTTTCCTGAGTAACAGTTTTAATGCTGGAAACATTTCAGACAATATTTAGAAACAGATCATCTTAAAACTGAATAAAACCTACTATTAACACATGGTAACATAATGTAAGTGACTCATTGTAAAGGTAAGTATTTATAATAGATATAATACAAATATAGGATCTGATTGAAGGTCACATAGACCGGAAGTTCCATTTAACGCTGTTTTTTAGTGTGTATCTGCGTCATTACCTTGTTTAAGAAGCCCTGAAGGTTCTAAACAAACAGTTCAGCCACTGCTGAGAACGCTGTGTTTTATTGTAATCTCAGGCTCCGTGAGATCTCTGAAAAATCCCGTTCTGGTTACATAAACACCGGTTCTCCTGAACAGCAGATCGTCCTGCTCCGGGCACTAGTCCGGGCACATCCGGTTGCGTACATTGAACAGCAGAAGAAGAATAACGTCCGTTGTGGAGGTGTTTCACGAGCGACAGTGTCTTCTGACTCTGGGTCTGACTCCGGGTCAAAGTCATAAAAGGGACTGTGGCGGGGAGTCGTGAAGAAGCTATTTTTAAACATTGTTAAAACAATGTTATGATAATGTGCAGTGCATCCATCATTCCAGAGGGGGGAGCTGCGCTTCTGAGAGCGGGTGTGCTGATATGTCACTTCTGGGTACTGGCCAATCACAACACAGTCTGTCTTCTGGGTGTGAGGCTCTGAAATATCGCGGCTGACGTACAGCGTCAGAAAAGAGGTTTTCTAAAGGCTCGTTTACACAGGGTATCCGCTGGGTCTTAAAAAGTCTTAAATCCAATTATTTCAATTTAAGGCCTTAAATTGTCTTAAATTCGCCTAAAATCTCATAAAAGGTCTTAAATACAATTTTGAAAGGTCTTAAAAATCTATTAACGTGACTTTTATTTAAAACATTCATAAACTTCAGTCTCGCTTTGAAATGTTTCTATTTTTGAGGATGCGATAACAGAACTAGAACACGGAACTAAAGTAGGCCACCTGTGCTGCCCGGTTAGAATTTATTGAGCACCACTAGCTAGTGTGCTGTGCGCACGCCGCGGTGTATTACAGCTTTAGCATAGCAGCGGAGAAAACTTAATGAAAGCCCACAGCTAAGCCCAATTGCAAGTTCAACGATTTGTGGCTCCAGTTTTCCTTGATGTCTTTTGTACTTTTTTGCCAGTAGGGATTTGAAATGGGTCTTAAATTGTATTCTTTATGGTCTTAAAAAAGGCATAAAAAAGTCTTAAATTTGACTTGTTGAAACCTGCAGAGACCCCGTTACAGCAACTAGGAGGTTTTTGACCATAAAAACAAGTTAATGTATGTAAGTAGACCTCCATAACTAACATATATGTGCAACAGGACCACTCTATGTGAGCTTTAAAGTGTCAAGACAAGCCCTTTTAAAGACACAGCAGGAATGATGATGAGTATCTACGCTGCAAAGAAAGGAAAGACCTCAGAATTCTCACCTTCTCGTCGACACTCGACTCAATCCTCGTAACATGTTTCCTGTCATCATCCTCGCCGCCACCTGGTGGCAGCGTGATCTCCAGCGATCAGCGCCCACGCAGGCCGCCCGCGGGGGCATGTGAGGTTGTCCAACTGTGTTTCAGCGAACCTGGTACCAACAAACAAGCACAACACGGTGTTTGTTTGCCGCGCTGTTTACAAAGGTCGTCTGGAACTGGAGTCATGTTTCATCTGCCAAAGTCTCAATGAATGATTAAATTATTTAAAGGAACCCATTTTGTTTTTTATAAATGATTGAACCCAGTGTTCGATGCGTTGACTTTCAACGTGGGCGCAGCTTTTGGCAAGATAACGCAATAAAGCAGAATAAACTCATTATGTTCTACACTATTTAGTGTGTTTTTGTGTTCTTACTCATCTCAATTGCTGCTTCTCGTCCTGTTTTGTGTTTCTCACTTTTCTACCTCTGAGTCTCTTGGGTGTAGTTTGGCTCTCACTTGTGGAAATATGGGACATCATCATCCGTTAGATCAGTACTTTATCAATCCCCTTAGGGGGGTTCAAGCAGTGTCTCTAAACAGATTAAATTATAACTTAATTTTCACGGATCCCACAGGACTTTTATTTAAACCGCCTATCAACATTCAAGTTAAATGTTGCGGTTAAATTTACTCCATGAGAAGATTTATTTCCCAAATCCGTCTCACAGTTGAAAAGGGCTTTTATCTAACTGTATTTTTAACACAGTCCTATGTTTAGGATTCATTTGTTTTGACCATTTTTAAGATTTGTATATTTTGACACTGTGTAGTATTTATGGGTTTATATAACCCAAAATCCACTTTTTTTATACATATTATGTGCTCCTGCATTGTCTAGTTGCTGTATAATATTCTTTGTTTCATTTTCGTAGTGTTTCAAAAAGTCATGTGGCCGCTACTGCATTGCCACGACTCCATGTTTCTACGGGAGCCTGTATAGACAAACGCGAGAGAACAAATCAATCGTCTCTTTACTTGTAGCGGAAGTCCCGCCTCCTCTCTCTCCGCTTCGTCTGCTACGGCCGTGGTAGCTCGCCCTCTCCCTCGCCTCACGAACCTCATCTGCTGACACGGAGAAAGACGACAAGGACGACATTTGACCGGCTGAGGACACCGTAGCGCTCAGGGAAGAGAGGGGGTGAGCAGAGGAGCAGTTATTTGTTGTAAATTTCAGCCTCTCCTCTAGATGTCACTATAAACTACTTACTTCACCTTTAAAGGTCCAGTGTGTATAAGAACTGGTGACCTCATTTCTCCCTTTTTCACTAACTACGGTGGCCATCACACTACATACCAGAAAGGATGTCGTTTTTCCATTTTTTGCACATTAAGCTCCTACTTTTAAATGCAAAATGCACACTCTGACTAAGCAAAAAGTGAAAAACACATTTTATGATGAAATTGATGATATATTTATAAAAACAGACTTTGTAGGTTATTCCATTTCTGCCAGTAAACTGTCCAAAATGGACACAACAATCAGGCAGCGGAACAACTAACAACTTTTTAACTACTTTGAAAGCAACAACAAACCTATGTGGAAGCTGGTGTTGATTCTGTTCACGTCGCTCTGGAATTCTTCCTGAAGTAGAGTAGAGCTGCTGGTGGATAAATGGAACACAGCCTTATTTTGTCATCATTATTATTGCTGTGGTTAACAGGGACAACAACGCCTGTGAATGAGAGGATGTTTCACACTAAAGAGAAGTCTGTGGCCTGAGTTGGGAAAAGGATCAACACACACACCAGAGTGATGAAGGAACACATTGGAAAGCATGTTGTGTGTGTTATGAGAAGGTGAAAGAAGAAAGAAAACTGCACCCAAACCCACAAAAAGTTCATGTGACACACAAGTAACATACAAGTGGTTTAACTTCCACGACAAGTGGGCGAATCTTTCATCCATTTTCACCTCACTGACATAAATAAAAACACATAAATCATTATTGTGTGTCATTTCTTACTGCGTCATAATTGTGTGTTGATACTGAACAATTATCTTCATCTGACGCACCTGTAGGGAAAGTTTGTTTATCATTCTATCAACAATAACACAATTGTACTCCATGGAAAAGGTATGGCTTCTTCCTAATATATGTATCTAATTACAGATAAAGTTAAGGAAACATCATTCAAAATTATGAAATAGTATGACTTACCAAAAGATAGTAAGTCGAAATGGTGAGAGTGTCGTTCTATTTACTATCTCATAATTATTGTGTGTCAACAATGTTGCATTCATGTGTTGTCAGAAATATGACAACTCTCTAAATATATTATTAGCTCCCGACTGCCTAAATGTCACATTTATACAAGTAGTCTGAACTGAAATGTGCAATCGATTGCCATAACACATTTTTCTCAAATGTAATTAAAAAAAATTACATTTTCACTTGTTAATGTTTTTCTCTCACTTTCTGACTGAAAAGTACGTGAACGCACCGTAGTCGGATCAAACAAAACGACGACGTTGGTGTTTTCGCGGCGGACGTGAATGCAACTTACACCTACATCTAAAAAAAGAAAAATCAAAACAAAAAGCTTCGTAGCTTTGATATGTCAGCGGTTTTAGCTACACGCCGTGTATAAAGACACGCAAACACTTTGTGTTGTTGTACATGTTATACTTGTAGCTTAAACTGTCTCTTAGTGGATGTGGAGTTCACTTTAGCACGGAATGCTAGCCGGCTAGTTAGCTGGTGTGCTAAAATCACTCACCTTTTCCAGGTGCTGTTGCTACAACCGTCGAAAGAGCCCGGAGGATTTCGTTGAGAGGAAATGTTTTCTCCTGCTTTCCAGGTACGTATTTTATATAATTCGTGTGTGTGTTGATTATTAAACAAGTGCCTCATTATTATCATTGTTATTTATAATAATAATAATGTTTTATATGTTGTTTAATAATTGTTTACTGTTTTATTTTTATTTTTTTCATGCAAACAAATCCTCACGGGCAAACCCGGATGTGGTTAAAATGGACTCTGAATTTAATGAGTCAAAATCTTTTTTCTGGTTCAGTTTTGGGCTAAGCTTTACATCAGAGGTCTCAAACCCATGGCCTGCAGGCCACATGGGGCCCGCCACTAAATCAAGTTATATTGAGCTATTTCTGTATGTTTTTTTAATTAACAGATTGATAAATGAATCCAAAAAATATGCCTAAATTGTAAACTTTTTATAGTTCCATATCAAAACGAACACTTTTATTTTGAAATGATGTGAAGTATCATCATAATATTATTATTTTTCACAATAAGTTACTGTGAGGACTACTGCTTTGCAGTGTCCCAAAAAGTATAGCTGTGCAAACCTGTGTATGTGAAACACTTATAAATATGTTTGCGTTTTTGTTTTAAGTTTTAACTTTATTCTTCTTTATGCTCCTTATAATTTGGGTTTTTCTGTGTATTTTTGTTTGCTTTTGTTCGAGAAAGGAAATGAAAAAAAAAATCTATATGCATATCAGAGAGATAGCCCTAAAGTGCTCTTCAATAAATGTTTATCTAAGTTAACATGTTTGTGTAACATGATTGATGATGATGATTGATTATACTTTCAGGAGTAGAACAAAAAGAAAGAAATGTATCTGAAAGCAATAGAAATACTCATATTAGTCTCTATCTAAGTGGAGACTTAGTTTTGTTGACACATTTATTGCATTTTTAAGGCAATTTTCTTAGCAGAACATCTTTTAAAGGGAAAAAAACATGGAGCTTTACTAACACACACACACACACACACACCAATTAATGCTTAAGATGTGCACACATATTTCCTGTCACAAAAACCATCTATGCCATCCACATAAGTAAATTGAACTTGAAATTTAGTCGCACAACGATTACAATTTGTCGCACTCAGTTTTGAGTGAGATTTATGGGGTTTTCTAAAAGTCACCTGTATGTTTCCATTTCAAATTACACAGCTATGCCAGTGTTTTTTGTAGGCCATGACCCCAGCAGCAGAAATCTCATCACACTGTTGTGTAACATTGAGTTCAGTGGCAGAGTTCAGTGGCATTGAATGGAGATTCAAGTAGTTTACAATCGTTCACATTGCTTAAAAATACCTTTAAAGATACTTAAAAATGAATCACAATAAGTTTTATACAACTCCTGCAGACCTGTCACATCGAGCAACCCTACCACAGTGGGAAAACATATTTCTTTGCAGTCTATACAGGGGCAGCGCTACGGGGGGCAAGGGGGGGCAGCCGCCCCCGTAACTTTTGTGTTTTTAAAACTTTACTTTTAAAAACATCACTCGCTCCTGATTTGTAAGAGCGTTTTTCTCTTTTATTGGTTTTGACTTTAGTAAAGACAACATCTTCATACAATATATTAAAACCTGTCATGTTTTAATCCATAATGTTTACACAGGGTCGCCGTTTTGCGGGCGTTACGTTGCAACACACTACACATTTGTAGCTCAATGGATCATATTGATTTGATTAGCTCAGCAGTAGACCTGCTATAAAACCACTTACTGTCACTCATCACAGCAATGAGTTAAACCAGGTGACATCCTTTACTTTTCTAACTGGGAAAATAACAAATACAATAGCATTAAGTAGTCTAAACATAACTGTTGTGTGTAGTACATTCTGATTTTATATTTGTTATACATATTGGCTACATGGCCATACAGAGTAGTGATACAAGGATAACCAGAGCTTCTCACGTCTTGACTCTTGCAGACAAGAGTAGCCGGACAGAGCAGAACAATGAAAAGGAGAGCAAAAAGGGGGACTGAAAGGGGTTTTAGTAAGAAAAGTGCACAACAGAAAGAGAAGGCGGGAAATGAAGGAGAAGGTAGTGAACTGGAGAGACCAGGAGGCTCTTTTAAGTTTTTACTATTTTTATTTTATATTTTAATTTAATATTAATAATTTTACTTTTTACGAGATGCACAGTTCTGTTTAAACACTGAGCTTCCTGTTATTCATGATAAAACAGTAATTAGTTTTAAATTTATTTTTTATGGGAGGAATTCTTGCGTTATTCCTCCCATGCCACCCTGCCAAGACCTCTTGCCACCGCTTTTCCACCCCATGTAGAATTTGTTAGATCCATCATTGAGTCCATATTATTCTTAAATCTATATAAAAGCATATTTTGTGATTTAGTTCCCTCTAACTCCCTTTTCTACAAAACGGTGACAGTTTACCAAATGACATCAAATTCTCCAATAATGAAACATTTGCTTTTCATACGTATCCTTAAAGCTGGTGTAATATGGGTTGTTTATACTTTTAATTTTAGAAACATTCTTTGCAAACCTCAAATTTGAAGCAGTTTTACAGGCATGGTCAGATGAAAGGAATTTAAAAACTTAATCAAATTGATACAATTTCAGTCTTGAGATCAGAAACTGAGTCATGACAGTGACATGACGATGTATCAGCTTAGCAGATTTCGTAGTTTTCGTTGTCAATATCTCGTAGGTCTTGACCAGCTAGATGTGGTGGGCTGTTGCATGTGATATTGTTGTATATGGTGATGGTTGTGTCGGGTTCTTCACCCTCTGCGTGGGTCTCCACACGACGAGGTATCACTGACGGATTCCTCAAGCTGTAGTTTCTGAGTGCAAGCGTGCTACAGTCACATTTCCAGCTGTTTCCAGTCAGCAAAAGTTTTTCCATATGGTCAGGGAAATTGGGGACCATGCTTGACAGGGCGTTGGCTCTCAGGTCCAGATAGCGCAGCCTTGGAAGTAGCTGTTTTGTGCCATTTTGCAAAAACTGTCGACAGTCGTTGTTGGATAAAAGCAGGTACTCCAAGTTCCTGAGGCCGGAGAACGTGTGGGTTGTGAGAACTTCCAGCTTGTTGAAGCTCAGGTCGAGTCCCAGTAAACCCACCAGATGTACAAAACTCTGACGTTCCACCACAGAGATATTGTTGTGCTGCAAGAAAAGCCTCCTCAGACCAGAAAGTCCAGTAAAAGCTTGAGATGTGATCCTTGTGAGGCAGCCTCTGTCCAGATGGAGGCTGTGAAGCTTTGACAGACCTTTGAAGATTTGGTCTGGTAGACTGAGGAAGCAGCTTCCAGACAGGTTGATGACAGCCACATGAGAGAGACCCGTGAAACTGCCTGCCTGTGCCTCCTGCACTTGGTTGTGCTCCAGCTCTAAGACCTCCAGATGACCAAGTCCTTCAAAGATCCTCTCCCCTAGGACTCGGATCCTGTTGTAACTGAGCCTTAGTTCCTCTAAGTACTGCAGATCACGGAAGGTCCTTGGCCTAATTCCAGCGATAGAGTTGTTGGAAAGACGCAGCACATGGAGACTGTGCAAGCCCAAGAATGTGTCGTCATGCAGAGAAGTCAGTCTGTTGTTAGTGAGATCCAGCCATCTGAGTGACTTCATGCCTGTGAAAGCTCGAGTTGTCACTGTTACAATCTGGTTCTGGGCCAGGTACAGCTTTTGCAGTTTTACGAGTTTAACAAAAACATTAGCTTTTATGACTTTGAGATAATTTCCTGTTAGATCCAACTCTTTAAGCTCAAAAAGATTTTGGAAAAGCTGCGGCTGCAAGTAAACGAGTCTGTTCCCTGCGAGAATAAGCTCTCGTAGATCTTGCAGGTCGTGGAACACCGTCTCCGGCAAGACTGCTATTGAGTTCCACCCAAGGTTGAGCATCCACATGTGTGAGAGCCCGGCAAACAGCCTCTCGTCAATACGAGTAAGCTGGTTGTTGTGCAGACTAAGTGAAGCAAGGTTAGGTGTGTTCTGGAACACTGCACCTGGTAACGCACGGAGGGAATTTCGTTCAAGATGAATGTGTGCCAGTGACTGCAGTCCTTTAAAAGCTTGGGGGTCAAGTGTCACGAGTTGGCCACTCTGCAGATTCAGAAAGTTCAGGTTGTTAAGGTCCCTGAAGGACATCGCGGAGAGTGAGGTGAACAAGTTGCCATCCAGCCAGAGAGAGTGAGTGGACGTCGGCATGTCCGACGGCACTTGAGTGAAGTTGCGAGCACTGCAGTACATGTTGAGCTCCAAGCTGTAGTCATCGTGCAGACAGGTGCATCCCTTGGAACACGGAACAGGCTCTTCGGTCGCCTTGTCTCCGGCTGTGTCTGGGTCTGGCAACACCAGTGACGTCCCCAGGACCCACAGCACCAACAGCACAATGGTTTTCATACCAGCTGGGAACAGAATAGTCAAATATAAACTCTGTAAATACACCACAAAGTACATGTACATGCTGTAGTTGTAAACGCAGAATTTAAAAGTGTGAGTTTGAAAGGTATTCCCTTACCTTAGATGTGAGAGGTCTTGGTTTAAGTTGGTCAGACTGTCAGAGACGAATGACTGAACCTTGTGCAATTGTTTGTATACTGAATGGAAAGGCAGAAAATCCTGTGGCAGGTCCACTGAATGTGTACTATTATTAACCTGTTAATTTCCATCGGGCATGAGCTGTGTGTTTCAAATCAGTTTTAACATTTTCCCCCAGTTTCCTGTTAATCTTAGACTGCAATTATTTTGCTACCTGTCACGAATATCAACGTGGAATTTTTCAAATCAATAATCAAATGTCTTTAATATCAATTCTATATAAAATTCAGGAAATCAGTTGTATTGTCTATTATTTAGATGTAATGTAATCAAGCAGATACCCA
This sequence comes from Microchirus variegatus, assembly GCF_963457635.1. Taxonomy (NCBI): domain Eukaryota; kingdom Metazoa; phylum Chordata; class Actinopteri; order Pleuronectiformes; family Soleidae; genus Microchirus; species Microchirus variegatus. Next base: position 21,129,145 of record NC_139811.1, on the reverse strand, counting down.
TTTATTATTAAAGTGGCTCGCACATACAGTGTTGGCAGCCTAATAAGGAATTATATGTTAGTGACCTTTGGTGTTGACTGAAGTCAGGTCCCTGTCACTGAGTGCATTTACTGTAGATTTTAACTGACATACAATGGAAGAGAGATAAAATGAATCCAGTGCACTGATGCCTTGACATCATTTATTTGTTAATCAGTAGTTAGTCATAATATTTGTGCAGCAAATTAGTTTTAGCAAATTAGTATATGAAGTAGTTCAATATGAGTCCACTCAGAAGACTGTTTTGATCTATTTTGTACAAGAATATACACAGAAATGACACAAAACACAAGGACATTGAAGCCGCCACCTACAGAATCTCACTGGACTGTACAGCTGACAATATGCCTAAACTACACTGATTCTAAAAACGGTCACAATAAATGCCACAATAATGTGTCCCTTTAAGCAACAATAGTGTACTACAACAATAATACATGAAAAAAAGAAAATAGGAAGCGCAGGGATCAAAAAGTGAGTTTTCCTCAGCATATGAGATGTTAAGGAAGAGGAGGCTGTGCTGATTAATGATTGAATAATAACTGTATTCAAATATACAAATATACCAAATTATATATAGATTTATTTTTTGATTTTGTCAGTGTAATTTATATTTCATTCATGTCTTTGACAGCGGTCAGTTGCTGAGGTGCATTTCCTTATCGATTACTGTAATGACTAACTTTCTGTTTACTCTTTTTCTTTGTACCCGCGTCCTTTTAGTCAACCATGAACTGGTCATGCTCGTAAGGACAACCAAAACCCAGATAACGATGTGTGTTTGCACATGAATATCATTAATTGACATGTCAGCACTTGATCTTTAACGGCATGAAGAAAACCAGTACATATACACACCATACATACAAGTTTGTTTCAATTCTATGACACAAATCTGCTCCAGGTCTGTTGAGAATAAGTAGGTCAAATGTCACCTGGTACGTGATCTACAGCAGATTCACTGGTAAATCAATTACCTTGATATTAATGGATTTAAGTTGGTTTAATGATTTATTTTTCTTTATCGTCTTATATTAGGATAGATTTAATATGACTGGTTCAGTTACAGTCTGCAGTAAGTAATTTCATGTGTGTAAATCCTATTTTAAACAGAATTGTAGTGATGTAGATGTGATTCATTGTCAATTTCTGTTTTTCTGTAGCATTCATTCAATTTTAATATAGTTTTGCGATGGAATGCACGAAGAAACTGTGTTGAAACAGTATGTGTCATGAAAAAATATTATATTTTCTATTTTCTGACCAAAATTGTTTAAAAAGGGCACCAAGACAAGTTTGATTATCTGAATCCTGAATTCATTTTAATGTCTCCTGCCAGTAGAGAGCACTGTAGGCCTGAGCTGGAGTAATTCTTCAGGTAGATTATAGATGATGATGAGTTCAGTTTTACCAGAAATAGTTGCAGTTTATTTCCATTAGACCATTATTGTTCCTCCAGGGGGGATGTTTGCAGGTTTGCAGTGCATCACAGGAACAAACAAAAATAAATAAAAAGAAAATTAACATTATAATTAATGGAAACAACAGCATGTCACAAACAGTGAGAGCTGACAGTGTTTATTTCACTTAGCTCATGAACTGGATGATTTCGGGAAAATATCGATTTGGGATCTGACAGATACTGGGGATTTCTATGGCCGATGCCAATTTTTAGAAATCTGCGCAGCTGATAATTGTTGGAGATTATATTTAGCCAATTTTTTTTGCTCCTATTCCTGAAAAACATAAGCCTTATTGACTTAGATCACGTCTCTGACAACCAAAATGCCATAATTTGTAATAATTGGCTAATACATCATCCATGTTTTGCTGCTAACTATGTGGCAATTTTTAGATTAATTGTTCCACCTCTAATTGCAGTACAATTTGTCCAACTTTAAAGTCCAACTTCAGTTTAGTATTCGATTGAAAAATTGACGCAGCAGTAACACAGAAAAAAAAAATCATCAAAATATTCCAGTGCTTATAGATGTTGGTGTTAGTGATTTCATGGCATAGAAGATGTAGATGTTTGAGATTTAATCAGCAATTCAAATGCAGAATTTGTAATTGTTTGATTTTGCAATTTTTATTTGAAAGTCATTCCTGAGTTTGTTGAAGAACACCTTCTTCAGGATGATCAGAGCTGAACAAGAAAGTTGTCACCGTCTTTGCTTAATGGTTGAATTAAGTGTTTTTTTGTTATTATTATTTCAATTCACAATTCAATAATTTTACGAACGCATAAACACTATGGTTTTTACTGTTGGTTCAGTAACACAATAAAATAGTGAATTGATGCTCCAGTGAGTCGTTTCATGAGTGTTTCTCCCCTGACAAACACCCCTAATTGGCTCATTTCCCGGCACTCAAATATTTCCAGGTTTGTCAGTTGCTGTGGGCCTCATGAGTGGAAGTCGTAATAGTTAGTGTCAGACTCTGCTGCTGTGGCTATAAAATGCTTGACTGGGCTGCATCTTGCTTCTCTACTTGGGGATAAATGTTTACGCTACCTCTGCAGAGGTGGACAGGCCTGGAAGGCATGGTGTCCGTCTGAATGTGACAGATGCATACTGATCAGTGTCTGAAAGCACCGCAACACTGCCTCCTTCACTCTACTGTGTCAAGAGTCAAGAGTGAAAGAGTCCATTAAACTGTGGTATGCATGCTCACCAGTTGTTATAAATCAAATATAGCCATAATTGTTAAAACATAGAAACACAATATTTTAATTGTTAAAAGAATGGTCTAAATAGTCTGTAATTGGCCCCAAATGTGATTCCTGCTTTGTTCTATTCTGTCTCCTGGCACTTCCAGAAATCAAGCAAGTCTGATAATCTTCAGGGATTTCTACGTTACTGTATATTAAAGCGCCAGTGTGTAACTTTCCTCACAATACTGCACAAAAATCATTTTCGAATGAATTTGTTATGACCCGAACAAACATATCGAACAAATTTTGCCACAAATGTTGCAGTTTTCATCACTTTTATTTTTTATTTATTTATTTATTTTAATCATAGTTCATTAACTTTATTAACAGTGCTGCTTCATTATACAGTACTCGGTAGCGTAGGATGTTCTGTAACTCACAGACAACAAGAGAAAGAAACAGCTTTTAACTTTAAGGTACATTATGTAATAAATCTAAAGCAACTGGCCATAAAATCCTCCCAGGGTTTCCTCTACATGTATTTGATTGTGGCGCACCGCCACAGCAAAATAAAAGCTGCCACACCTTCAGAATAGTGTTTATTTTATTTTATTTATTCATTTATTTTTATACCTTGTTTTTATGTTGTTGTTTGTTTATATTAACTAAATTATTCTATGACATGTAATGAAAACATGGTGTTTTTGTGAAATATGACGCTACACTGTAACCAATATCGGATCACCAGAGTCACCACCGCCCTGTGGTGGTTGTACTGTAGAAGCATTTATAAGCTTGGGATGGATAATATATTCATATAAATAAATATATTGGGTGTGTGGTGGTAATTTTCCCCGCATGCCACGATGTCTCACTCTAAGGTTTTCTCAGAAGTTGACAGCCCTGCTATATAACATGTAAAAGGGGAGGTAAAAATGAAGGACAGTTGTGTCAAATATCATGCATAAAGTTATTCCATGTGATATATCCATCCCTAGTCAACAGCTAACGTTACCATAAATGATTATACATCTTGATCTTTACTGAGAGAACATAATTGTGTGTCTTAGAGCCACTCATTTATGATAAAACCCTCGCTCGTTGCTGACGGAGAATATGCTAACCGCTCTGGCAACCTCGACTCTGGAAGGGAGGGGATGGAGTGGGAGTCGGATACGACTCGCAGCAGTGTTTTGATTTTGAGTGTAGTAACCGTTTGTGGTCACATTGTTACAGATGACAGATGATGTAACATTGGTTCTGTATAACTGCTGGTGAAGGCAAGCGGCCCATCTTAATTGCTGATATTATTTGAAACACAAGTTTGTCAGCCTTATTGTGAACAAGAACCAGTGCTTATTGTGCACATAATGTCCCTGGATGGAACACATACAGTACATATCTTGTATCTCCAAGATGTGGTCACTGCTGCTCCTGCAGCTGACACTGCCATATGATATTGTTAGAAAACTTACATGCGTCGTCTTCTGCTGGATTCCAAGGGGTTCTACTGCATTTTGTCCATGTAATTACAGTTTGAAGGTAAACTTTTTATCCCATGTTTGGAATATTATCAAATTTTGATCAGACTGTCAGTCATTGCCGAGCAGCACGGGGTGCCGTGAGTTCAGCTTGGCTTGTATTTGTTCCCTCTTCAGACAACAGTGATGTTTTAAAGGTGAAGTAAGTAGTTTATAGTGACATCTAGAGGAGAGGCTGAAATTTACAACAAAGAACTGCTCCTCTGCTCACCCCCTCCCTTCCCTGAGCGCTACGGTATCCTCAGCCGGTCAAATATCGTCCTCGTCCTCTTTCTCCGTGTCAGCAGATGAGGTTCGTGAGGCGAGGGAGAGGGCGAGCTACCACGGCCGTAGCAGAGGAAGCGGAGAGAGAGGAGGCGGGACTTCAGCTACAAGTAAAGAGACACTTGATTTGTTCTCTCGCGTTTGTCTATACAGGCTCCGGTAGAAACATGGCGTCGTGGCAATGCAGCAGCGGCCCGCGACCATGTTATTTTACATGACCTTTTGAAACACTACGAAAATGAAACACAAACTATTATATAGCGACTAGACAATGCAGCAGCACATAATATGCATACAAAAGTGGATTTTGGGTAATATAAACCCATAACTACTACAGAGTGTCCCTTTAACAGAGACGGAAATGATCTTAACTGTCCTCCTGAGCAGACAATCACAATACCAAAGCATCTGAAAAGGCATATGGAAGAATCTCTGGTTCTACACCATAAATGGTAATGACCATACATCCTCTGTCTGTCGTTTTCATCCTTCACATGAGGGTCATGGGTCACTGGAGCTGATCCCAGCTGACACAGGAAGACAAACAACATTCGCTCTCACATTCAATCCACAGGTAACATAAATAACACCCTGTGGTCACGCAAGTCTTCTTTTAATGGAGACCCTAAAGGGACATGGAGGAAAAAAAAAAAGAAATCTTTCCGTTATCTCGCAAAGTTTTGCCACCCACAAAATGCCTCCTCACCGCAGCCCTAAAGAGTTATGGCTGTCAAATCTCCTAACACTGTAACAGTCCCACAAGTACTACATATATATATATATATATATATATATATAGATAATACATATATATTGTATAGATACCAGCAGCTGTTTCTGCCGCCGTCTCCGCTCCGCTTCTCTCTCTCCACACATCCATACCCACAATTTTATAGATTCCTTCAATACTATAAATAAATTGGTATCTATACAATTTATAATATGTAATATCTATATATATATATATATATGTGGTACTTGTGGGACTGTTACAGTGTTAGGAGATTTGACAGCCATAACTCTTGCGGTGAGGAGGCATTTTTTTTGTTTTCCCTCCATGTCCCTTTAGGGGCTCCGTATCTTTTGGACCATGATGGACCACAAAATGTGTGATACAGGAAATAGCATTTATTAAAAAGATTTTATGAATCAATGTCAAATATTAAAAATAAAGGGCGATATGAATAGGAAAATATATATATTTTTTAACCCAGCCAGAGTCACAATGGGGTAAAATGTTTGTATCATGTTCTTCTGCTTTTAGCAATGTCCACACTAATATATTATATACACTCCCTAATAAGGTATAATCAACTTAAATCCCTTATTTAACACCAAATGTCACTTGGCCAATGCTGCCACCGTCTGGCTGACAGTTGGACTCTAGTTTATCTTGTTCAAGCCAATTTATACAAACATACTGTATCTATAGGGCTGTTCACTGACCCGTTCATTGAGGTGACTGTGGTTCATGTGAACCTTTGGAACACACCTGCAGTGGCTATTTATAACCACTGTCAAGTCAAAGCTTCCTGTGAGGAGACTTTGTTTTTCGACATCTGGAAGGTTGCCGGATCTCGCATCCACTGTTCTTTTTCGTAATTAATGGGCATGATTGTGACAGGAGCTGAGGAGTGAGTCATAACCTAATTATGTCATTAGGTTTTTCCAGTAGCTGGATGTGTGAACTACACACACACACACACACACACACACACACACACACACACACACACTAATACACACACTGGTTTCCAGAACTTCAGAGGACATTACATTGACTTACATTCATGTCCTGGAGCCTTAATCTAACCCCTAACCATAAAATGTCTTCACCTTAAAATGTAGCAATTTACTTTATTTTACTTTACTGTACTTGATTTTTGTCCCATCATGTCACTGTGTAAACAGATTTAGGTCCCCTCAAAATAAGGAATATCAGGTGTGCACACACACACACACACACACACACACACACACACACACACACACACACACACACACACACACACACACACACACACTACTGTCTGTGACATGAAAACAAAAAGACATGATTAATCATTTAACATTGAAAAGTGTGATTCATATTCATTCCTTTATTATTTTTCTGTTTTTTTATTAGATTTGTGATGCAACATGCAACATAAAAACTTACATTTTATGCCACATAAAGTGCCCACATTGTATAATTCTCATAGACTAATCAATAGATTTATATTTGTATAATTTGATTACACTTAATTCTATTTTTTTTTCTTCTCAATGGCTCTACACTTTTGTAGTTATGAGTCACGACCATCTTCTTTGTTGCCTTATATTTCATCTGCATGTCATTTTAAAGGTTGAGAATTTCATTTCCTCTGCAGCTGTGTGCAGGTGACGGAGTGATTTCATTTCGGCAGCGGCGGAGTCTCATATTATATTTGGGCCAAACAGGAACAGACATGTAGCGACAGTCTCAGCTGGTGCAAAAATCTCCCAAGTGTCCGATGGCATGTGCATTCAGTGACGGGTTGACAGCAACTGTGGATCAGTTTTTTTTGTTGGTTTAGTTGCAGAGAATACAACTAAAACGAAGGATTTCTGTTTTTATAGACCACTGATAATCGAGTTGTGACCGTTAAGATCCACAATTTTACCCCAATTCCTCAAACCCCTTTTTTTTCCCTGAAGTGGTTCAAGTCCATTAAACATAAACAGGTGAAAAATGTGTGTGTCATTGCAAGTTGATGGAAAATGGCAGCGTGCCATCAATCTGTAGCCCAGGGCTCCTGTTTCGCATTTAGGGTAGGGGAGCGAACACATTTTGGGCAGAAGTGTAGATCAATCATTTAAAAAATAACGTGGTGGCTTTGGGAAGTGAGGAATATTTTAATAGTCAGACGGGGACTTTTACTGATCCTCTCGATCAGTAAAAGCAGTTTTTTTCTCCATGTGCCAAAAAAAGAAAAATGACGTAATCTTGATAGAAATGTGTCAGAGCACATATTTAAAGCCTTTTGCTTCAAATGATGTGAAAAAATTAGATGATTCATGTTTTTTACTTTATATTTGAGCAGGATCAAAAATAGTGATTTGAATGGGTTTCAATGAGCACATTGAAAAAATGAAAAAGATATGCTAAAAAGAAAAAGTCAAAAACACAAAAAGGTGTCTAGGTGTATTAAAGGGTAGGCGCCATATGTAAGAATGTGGCCAAAAACAGTTACTACACTCAATTTCAAAATATATTCAAAACATAAACAGGATTTGCAGTCTGCAAAACATTTTTTTTAATGCTGTACTGTTGTTGTTGGTGAGTTCAGTATGTTATATGAATATTATTCCTGAGTCTCTGTGACATTAGGAGGATTTTATGGCCAGTTGCTTTAGCTTTATTACATAATGCACCTTTTAAACACAACAACAAATGCAAAAAACACATTAACTTAAAACACAACAACATTAATTTAAAACACAACTATATACTCTTGTGACAAATGTACTTATTGTAAGTCGCTTTGGACAAAAGCGTCTGCCAAATGCCCTTATTGTAAACTATAACAACAAAATCAATAAAACACATCAACTTTAACTTAATACCGCTGAATATTCAGATAGCATTTTTGCATGAAAATGCTCATCCCTAAAGAAAACCCAGTGGACAAAACCTATTAAACCCAGGATAGGATACTCCTGTTTTTTTTTTTTACCAGTGCGATTTAGGTATTAGTGATTCTCCTAGAACAACTTTTCGTAGATTATGAAATCTGTATCTGTATTTTCAAGCATCCTACATCATCCCAGCGCTGGTGTGCAGTTGCTGGTGGCCACAGAGGGACGTCCTGGTGGCACATCCTGAACGTTGAGATGTTCCCCCAGTTTAATTGAAATGTTAATCACGCCTGATGGTGAGACCGGAGCGGCCGCACCAGAAAATAGGTGTGGGAAATCAAAAAAGTCTGTTAGAGTAGACTTGTGACCCACCTGCTAAAAAATGTGCTGCCTCACTGAGCTGTTTAATAATGATTGGAGACACTTCGACAACGTGACGGTGGCCTCTTTGTCTAAAATTAGCCGAAACGAGACAGCTTGTACTTTGTTAAATTACATGACTCATAGTTCTCTACCTTGGTATTGTGATGAGACAAAGGAAAGTTGAGTTAAGTTTAGAATTATAAGAACTACTTCACTTCTGGCATCTGTCAGAAACGCAATCAATCGTTTAAAAGGAAATTGTAGGAGAAGTCTGCCAACTTTTCTATTATTTCCAGGGCTATTTCTCACATTCTTACCTTTGTAAATATGAATATCTTGTGATTTCTTTGCTCCATATAACAAAGAAATCAATAAAAGTCAATCAATTTTTTCAATCATTCCTAGTTTGGGTGTGGCATCTCACATTCCATGCTTTTGTTGTTTTTTCAGCCAATCAGCTGACGGTCACGGAGAATACACATGGCTAATTAATATGCACGTGAGACAGCTGCTAGAGAGAGAGAGAGGGAGAGAGAGTGTGGAACTTTCCAGCAGTTATTGAGCGTGTGCAGTGCGAAATTAAAGCGTGATTTTCATCAAAGCAGTCGTCATCAAAGCTTTGTTGAACAAAGGAAGGCAAGGAGAACTGGACAATAACTGAACTGTGGCTGAACTTCTTAACAAAGACAGACACAGATCTAACTTCTGCTGTGAGTGGACTGTTAGCATTTTAAGCTAGCGATCATTATGCTAACGTGTTAGCAGACTTCATCATCACAAAAACAACAAAGGAATATTTCTATAATAATATAATAAAATAATTTGAATTATTACATGTTTAGTTTAAACAAGTAATAATTGAAATTATGATGATAAGATGATTTTAACAAACCAACCAGATTGGAAATAATGTGCAACTTAAGTTCGTTATTGTGGTTAGTAAAACCTAGCTATGTAATGGAAAATATCAACCTTGATAACTTGCACAAGTAGGCTAGATAATGTAGCCCAGCAGTGATACACAACTAAGCTGCACGATTAAGTCGTTTTCCAAAGAGAAAAGCTGCAATTCCAACATGTTAAAGCATCCAGAATTATAACAACGTTAATAACGTTTGTAAGAAACCAAACCGTTTCTAAATCGTCAGTCATGATTTCAACGAGATAAGAGTATTTGCGTTTGTGCAGATGACTAACTTACCTCAGGTTCCACAGATCCCACCAGAGAGATGGACTGGGGCAAGATGGCCGCCAGTGCGGACGTTCGAAACTCTGCCGTAAGACATCTACCCTTGTATATATCTATGTGTATAAAAATGTACTTGGCGTGGAACTTTGCGGACCGCATCGCAAACTATCGAACTGCCGTGAGAATTCGCGGAGCGCTCTGCAAACTCTTGTCAGGTGGAGACGCTGCAATATTAGGAGAGCTGAAACGATGAATCGATCACTAAATTAATCACCAACTATTTTGATAATCAATGATCGGTTTGAAGCTTTTTTCATTATTAAAACAAGATTTCTGATTGTTTTACCTTCTTAAATGTGAATATTTTCTTGGTTTCTTTGCTCCACATAACAAAGAAATCAGTAAAACTGAATCATTTTGGTTTGTGAACAAAACAAGACGTTCGAGAACATCGTCATTTCCAGCTTTGACAAACACTGATCAACGTTTTTTAACATTTTATGACATTTTATGGACCAAACGATTAATCGAGAAAATAAACACACAAACACACACACTTCAAACGTGTGTGCGTGTGAGTGAGTCTCAGTTTCCCTAAGTTCTATAAGTTTTCTCTTACTTTGAGCAAATGACTGAAATTGATTTTCCACAGATTAATCTTTTGTTTATGTAAATAGACACACAGCTGCTGATGTGAACACATGAACACACGTCAGTCTACAATGTTTTAAACTCTCCAAAATAAAGTTACAAACTAATTTGTTGTAAGAAAATGGGACTTGAACGTTGAGTAGAACATTTCCTTATCCCATTTTAATCCATACGATCACAAAATAACTGCAAAAAAAGATCAAATGCAGGTGCGCGCTCATCAGCCGCTGGAGACTCCGGCACACTGGCATCTTCTTCCTCCCTCTTCCTCCCTCCCCAGCATCCTCAACACAATCAGTGACAGTAATGAATCATTATACATTAAGTCAATCAGCTCTGTCTGCTTATTCTGTGCATAATGCGTGTGTGTGTAACTGGATGATGACGCGTGACACTGACAAATTTATAGATTGTTGAAATGATCTGTAAATTCAGCTCACATGGATAAGTCATGTCTCAACAAACATGTAACGTCAGAAAAACAACACCTGCAGGATCAACTATCAATGCACAGCCAGTTTTTTTAAACATCAACATTAATATGAGAGCAGCCGCGGTGACCCTCACATTTAGTTCCTTGGTGTTTATCTCTAATTCCAATATATATATACACATATATATATATATATATATATGTATATATATATATATATATATATTTTTCAAATTTATAGGTCATATAAATTGATGCATTGATCGCGCACTTTCCATCTTTTTCTTTTATTGTTCTTCTTTGCTACCACATTTATCATTGTTCTTCAGGAAGGAGGAGTCAGAGAGGGTGTTTTAGAGTCATTATTAATTTGTGGGTGGAACGAGGGCATGGTGTGTTACTCAGTTTCACGTTTGATGGGAGGTATAAAGAGAAGGTGTGCCGGACTCGGCGTACGCACGGTTTTATAAATCTGAGAATTTCTTTGCGTACGTACTTTTTCAAATTTTGTGAGTACGCCCTCTTTCAGTATGAAAGCTGCGCATTCTTTTATACACAAGGCCCCAGGACTTTAGTGCATTTGAATGATATAGAGTGAAATTTAATAAAAAGGACCTTGACACAGAATCCACTTGTATCCACGACTGTTTTCTTCTTCAAATGATCCTTGAACTCAGGGCAGAGAATCTCCTGCCAACCTCTCAATTGTCTCTCTCAGATGTGTGGCATCATGTCTCAAACAGAACATTTCGATGAGATGAAAGCAAAACTTAAGTTTTAAGTGATCTGATGACCACACATGGTTGGTGTGACTTTTCCTGTGCATCACCGACTTTTAACCCAAGAAAAAAACTGTATCCGAGAAAAACAAGATGACCTTTCTTCCTGCCTGTAGCAGGAGTTAAAGGGCTTCCCGGAGTCTTTGTCTGCTGTGGAGACTTCTCTCTGTGGAGCTCTACATTTCCTAATCTCAGCGTGCCTGCTTTTCAGAGTCCTTTTCAGAGATTTTTGCTCCAAGCTGCTTCACTCACTTTTATAGCAGCACAATGATCTGGGTTCTGTTAACGCTGCACAGTGGCTTGGGGAATGGATTAATTTGGAGCATCGACAATCTATTCTCGCCCTGCTGGTGTCTATTCATGTGCAGGGAATTTGTTCCCTTATTAACCGCCTAGTTCGACTGCAGCACAGTGGACGTTATGACCAATGAAGTTTCCCTGTAGTTACCTCCACTAAGGAGAGTGTGTTTTCACCGGCATACGTTTGTCCTTTTGTTTGCAACTTCTTGTCTATTGTTTTACTTTGTAATGAAACAATTAAGTTGAGCTCAACATCTCTGTTCAATTGTTCTTCTGTCCTTGTCCCAGTAAACAAGTAAACTAGTAGGGAATCAGTTTATTGACTGAAGTGTTTTCAGTGATTGCAACAGTAGGTGGCGTTGTGCCCACTTCAGCTTGTTTGTATTACGCAGTCGTTTCCAGTTGTCAGGCTACATTATCTGGTTTTAGTCCAACGTTGAGAAATCCAGTTACACAACACTAGCATTTTCAGAAGTCCCATTTTGTTAGTCAAACACAATCATTTGTTTTTTTCTCCTCTTGTTAGGTAAAAAAAATGCTGATCAGCTCCTCTCTGAGCTTCTGTTTTCCACTCATTAAAACACTCTCTTTGTAGAGTTTATGCCTGAGAGAAAAAAGGATGATTTTATAAATGCATGTTAAAAGTATTACGATTGTTTAATGTGTGTAATTTATTTTATTTTAATTTCAGTTTTATTCAAATCTACAGAGTCACAGTCTGTTACTTTAGTGTTACTGGTGAGACTGAGCTTACATTTGAAATTAATTAATTAATTTTGATTAATCATTTTGAGTGTTTTTTTTTTTTAAAGTGACCTCACTAAAACTGAATCATATTGGTTTGTGGTCAGAACAAGACATTTGAGATCATTGTTTCAAGGTTTGGGAAACACCAATCAGCATTTTTCAACACTGAAATTTTGCAGACAGATTAATCGATTAGGAAACTAACCTCATTCAAAGTGCTCTTTGTATAGACCAGGAATTAGTTTAAACGTGTCCGTATGTGTGGTGGATATGATCCTGATTATGATTATGGCTGTGCAGGGAGATTTGTTCTGGGACACTTGGATTTACTGCTCAGTGAGAGACTTGTTCAAACATGACACACAGATAATAACTAATAACTCTCATGTCAAATCTATCCAACCTTATTTGAAAACTCCTTCTGGGTGGATTCCGAGGCAAGTGAAGGGTCTAATCTGACGTCTGCTCCCAACTGGACATGCCTGACAACTCCAATAGAGGGCGCTCAGGAGGCATCCTGATAAGATTCCCTCGACCTGCTGGCTTTTCTTCTTGACGCAAAGGAACATCACTTTTTTTGCGCACCCTCTGTGTGTCCAAACTCCTCTCCTCAGCTAAAACTCGTAATATTCACACATAATTATACCCAACTTTTCTTTCCATTAGGCACAAAATAAGACTTATCTAGACCGGCAGATATTGGAGTCTGCCGGTCTAGATAATGGCGTATGTGTCACAACTGTGTTGTGAAGGGATTTCCACAGGAACATGTGGGCTATTATTGCAAAATCCCTTATGTAAAGTTACAGTGTAAAGATTTAGTAATAGATTCACGGCGTGGCAATTAAAACAGGCTGCTGTGACCACACTCGCTCCCTGATGTCGCAGAACATTGTGTGACCCAAATTATTTCAAAATCTTATGTATTGATTGACCCCGTTGTTGTCTCATGTGAAGACAACAATCCTCAGTGTTGGTGTCATCTCTGTGTAGGATCTGGACTTTTCACACACACACCAGGACAGTGGCTGTATCCCTCTGTCTGACTGAATTAGGTTATTGTGCTGAATTAATTTCCATAGGGAACCGCCCCTATGGTAGGCAACATCATTTGCTAATTAACAAGAAAGTCTCCTGGCGTTTTCAAGAAAATGACTGTGCTCCCGTTGGTGTGTTAAAACCCTGACTTCTTATTGCAAGTGCAGCTGTAAACAGAAGTAGTCTGCAGTAACAGGTCCTCACCAGACTGAAGGGAGGTGAAACGTTTTACCATCTGGATTTTGGCTGTGAAGCTACATGCATTTCCAGATGCAGATTTTAATCCTCTCTGAATGTGCGGTTGTTTTTAACTTTATTAGGGCTGCAACAATTAACCAATCAGGAATCGACATCTGAAAACTTCACATTCAGACTGCACCCCACTCCTTAAACTGTTCACCATTAACACACTATATATGCGAGAGAGGCACCGAAAATTCCGCCACCGAAACAGGATGTTGTGATGACGCATGCAGAAACTGCGGCCAGCACGCGCCTGTCTATTCCTGCTTCAAGTCTGTCCAAGATCAGTTTGGAACACCAATAAAACAGTTCCAACAAGATGTGAGTACACAGTGAAACAGCACCTATTAAACGCTGCATACAGTGCAGATTATGAACTCCCAACATTCACTCAGATCCCCTGCACTTCATCACGACTGTACTCGATCCTCGCCATGAATCATTACTTGAAAGTGGGGATAAAGCAGCGCGTTGAGAAATGATCCAGGCTGCGTTGCAGTGTTGTTTTCGTCAACGATGACGATGACGAAATCTTTTCGTTGACGCCACTTTTTTTCATGACGATAACGAGACGGTGACGAGATAAATATGACTCTTTGATGACGAAAACATGACGAGACTTGTGTGAGTTCTCGTTGATGAGACGAGAATGGACGAAAATGTTAGTGGGTGGTCTGTCAGACGTTTGAAACGCATGACATTTCGTTTTTTTCGATCAGGCCAATCACCTGACCGTCACGGAGAAAGCACATGGCTACTTAATATGCACGTTCCCCGCTACTGCTTCTGCAGTGTTTGTGTGTGTGCGTGTGTGTTCACCGTTGAATGACGATGGATAAGGAATCCCACAGAGGGACTGAACTGCGGCTGTACTTCTTCTAACCCGACACTGATGTAAGTGGACTCGTTAGCATTTTAAGCTAGCGATCTTTATGCTAACGTTTTGGCAAACAACAAACAGATGGATTATTATTTCTTTAGCAGCATGTTTACATTCAGTGATGGTGTGGTCATCTCTTTGTGTGTAATAATAGCCTAAAACTATCACATATAGAAGTGACTAAAATGTGACTAAAACTAATAGGCATTTTCGTCCAAAAGACTAAGACTAAGACTAAATCTAAGATGGTTGTCAAAAACAACACAGCTGCGTTGGATACAGTAGAGCCCTCTAAGAGACGTATGGTGATGTTATGTAGCCAACAGCTCCCCCTGGGGGCACGGATGCATACATGCACGTTGCATGAGACTCAGCTCGACTCTGTCTGATATGTATGCACCTTTAGTGTGGTAAGTAGAGGAGACCGGGGATAGTTGTAACATTTTTGACATTTCTGTATCTTAGATGGAGTACTAGTCAAAATCTGATAGGAACTAGTTCCAGATGTCTGCTATTAAACGGTGTAGCTGTTATATCTGCAACACAAACAGAAAATGCATGGTTTAGTCTTCACATAGAGGTCACATAGAGTGGTCCTGTTGCACATGTATGTTAGTTATGGAGGTCTACTTACATACATTAAGTTGTTTTTACGGTCAAAAACCTCCTAGTTGCTGTAAAGGAGCCAATAGAAATTCTCTTTTCTGACGGTGTTTCCCAGTCGCGAGATTTGAAACTCAAATCTCTCAACCCGGAAGTGACATATCAGCACACCCGCTCTCAGAAGCGCAGCTCCCCCCTCTGGAACGGTGGATGCACTGCTACTCATTATCAAAACATTGTTTTAACAGTGTTTAAAAATAGCTTCTTCACGACTCCCCGCCGCAGTCCCTTTTATGACTTTGACTCGGAGTTAGACCCAGAGTCAGAAGACACTGTTGCTCGTGAAAAAAACCTCCACAACGGACGTTATTCTTCTTCTGCGGTTCAATGTATGCAACCGGATGTGCCAGGACTTGTGCCCGGAGCAGGGCTATCAGCTTTTCCGGAGAACCGATGTTTACGTAACTATAACGGGATTTCCAGAGATCTCGCTGAGCCCGAGATTACAATAAAACACAGCGTTCTCAGCAGTGGCTGAACTGTTTGTTTCGAAACTTCAGGGCTTCATAAACAAGGTAATGACGCAGATACACACTAAAAAACAGCGTTAATTGGAACTTCCGGTCTAGGTCCGCTTTAAACACAAGGAGAAAAATATTACAATTCACCCCCATAGTATGGGCTAGTTGTAACAGTCTCGAGGGTGAACTGTAACTTAACATGAATTAAGGATTTTGACAAATCTACACCAACTTAAACAACTGAAAATGGCCATCAGGTCTTAGAAAACATTTGCTGATAAAAAATGAATAGAATGTGCAATTGTGCACTAGCTTTCACAACTGAAGTTGTGTGTGTTTCAGCCAAGTTGTTAGTCACCATCAGACTCATAGTTGCATGTGTATGGCACTCCTGGAGTATAGGCTTCATGTGTCTACAGACTACAGTGAGGTATTGTGTTCCATGCACACAATACAGACATTCGCATCATCATGGAGACTTTCCCCTGTGATTGTGCCTTTCTTTTACACACAAACGGCAATTTCTGTTTTCGCGTTTGCATGTAAACAGAGACCAACGGTGATCTACGCTCCAAAAATGCGACCTTTTTACATTTGGTTATGATCATTTTTACGTTTGCTTTTGCGAATACAGCTCCTACAAAACGTAGAGGAGCAGAGACGTATTAGGGCTCGGAAGTCAGCAATTTCAGAACTTCTTCTGTGATTAGCCAGCCTGCGTCACCGTCAGCGTCACTGGTTTCGGGTTCGTCCTGGGCTGACTGCTGTCTGGTGGGAGAACTTTGAGAATGAGCTTATTGTCCCGGACGAGTGCCGTGAGAATATTAGGATGACGCCATCATCGCTGTTGTCACTCTGTCACTTGATTAATTACGTGCGTAAATCGAAGGTGAGAGGTCAGTCGTTGTTGTTGTCGATGAGGATTCTGATTGGCTTGTATGGCTTTCTCCTTCTTCCTACACTGCCGCCCACAGGCTTGGCGTAGTAATGATGGCTCTTGACAGCATATTTATGTGGGTTAATATAAACTGAAACTTTTTTGAAATCGATGATGTGTGAAGTTATTATCCGAAGAAAATACCCGTTTATAAAAATATCCAGCTAGTGTAAACGTAGCCTTAATGACAGGCTTCTGGTCATCCAATCTCACTTCTAAGCTTTAGCGTTAGCATTAGCATTTAAGCTAGCAGACTTTATGCTAATGCATTATCGTGTTGATTTGTCATTTATGGCAGCAGATTATTTACTACACAATTACCTTTTAAGTTGTAAACTGACTATCAGACTGATATCAAGATAAGGTTGTGAAAAATCAATATCAAAACGCCCCGAATAATCACCCAGGAACAAAAAAGTCTGTAAAAGAGATGAGAGTTATTAAAAATAATTTTTAATGTTTACACTTCACTTGTTTTAAAGCAGAGTCAGAATAGAACAGAAAGTGCCATGAACTGCGGTATATCATAAAAGTAGAGGTTCATTTGGATGCATGTTGTTGATACCATCTGCTGTGTTGCTGCTGTTGTTGTTGTTGTTGTTGTTGTTGTGGGGCAGTAGCTGATAGAACCAGCTCAAATCATAGTTTTTAAAAAAGACAAGGAAACAAAATAACCCATCAAACACCAGCTAAATGTGATTTTAAGTACTTTTTAGTTAAAAGGATAGTTAGCTGTCAGCTGGAATGTTAAAGTCTGCTAACGTTGTGCTAAACACAAGGGCTGCAACAATTGTTCAATTAATCGTCGACTATTTTCATAATTGATTAATTGTTAAATGGGATTTTTTATATTTAATTAAACCAATCAGATTTTTCAGCTTCTGAAATGTGAATATTTTCTGGTTTTGTTGCTCCATATCACAAAATAAATTGTTGAAAGTGATTCATTTCAAACATATTTCAGGATGGATCAACATTTTCTGATATTTTATGGCCCAAACAAGTCAAAATAATCAACAAATCAATCAATTATGAGGATAATCATTAGTTGCCTAAAACTTCATCATGGCAAAATAACCTTTTAAATGACCAATGTAGGCTACACCTATGGTGACATTTTTCTAAAATGTGAAAAGTTGAAATTATTGGCATGCATCTATCTCACAGAAATTCTAAAGAAGGTTTTTTCACATTCCACATTGAGCTTGGACTTCCTCAAATTGCACTGAAACAATTTCAAAGTGCCACAAAATTGAAAGTGAATGTGCGCGCGTTTGACTGTAAATTCACAGAGGCTTACGGTTTTTTGTCTGGCAACATTGTGGTGGTGTTATTCTGACGCAAACGGCATGAGGGGGAAATAGCGATAGAGGGCTGTAAATGACTTTGACAAGAAATCTTCGACCACAGTACGTTTGTAATGTACATATACAGACACAATAACAAAGATCAGTTACGTCGTGAGATTTTGAGCCAACAGCGATACATATAACTGGCAGCCATCACAGTGAACTGTATAATGAACTTGTGCTTGTTTAATCTTAAAATATAAAATCTGCTGCTGCATTCTAACCACTGGATGTTGCAGTGTAAACACATATTACACATCACTGTTGCACTAGACCTTGTGAAATTGTTTAATGTAGTTTAATACAAAGTGATTCACTTCCTGTGACAATACTGTTTGAGTAAGTACACCAAAACGCGGCATAAACATTAAAACAGCTAATTTCTTTTGTGAAAAGGACAGATTGGTGCACTAACTATACATATTCTTTTGTGAAAATAGTTCATACTGTTATACTGTAAATCCAACAATATTAACAGCTTCCCACAGATGACAACCTGCCGCATTCATGCCCTTGTTATATTTGTTTTTTTGTTGTTTTTTAAGCCCTGGACTTGAGAACACATAAATAAACCTTTTACACTAACACTTCCCACTCAGCTGTGAAGTGCCGCCTTGTCATCGGCCGCTTGAAATAATCGACCGCATGAGTAAGATGTGCAGGCAGGCAGGCGCGAGCAATCCCACTATGTTGCTTGGCTGGGAAAAATCAGTTAATAACAGCATTGTTAGTTCTCAACGTCTGTAACTCGGCTCAGTATAAACAAAAAGAAAAGTAGCTGTCAGAAACGTTTTAGATAAAACAGATGTGGAAAATGTCAGTGTGTCTGAAACTGAGCTTTTATTTTAAAAGTTGACCAAAAACAGCAGGTAAATACTGTTGTGTAGATGGTTTGAACATACTGAGCTCTCGAAATAACACCATTATCACTTAAAGATGCATTATGTAATAAATCTAAGGCAACTGATCATAAAATCCTCCTAATATGTCACAGAGACTCAGGAATAATGTTCATATAACAAACTGAACTCACAAACAACAACAGTACAGCCAAAATATTTGCATTAAAAACAAATCTTTTGCAGACTGCAAATCATGTTTATGTTTTGAAATCATGTTTTGGCATGTGGCGCAACCTACCGCCGTCTACCAACCACTGCAGTCAGTAGAGTCTCAGCTGCTGAGCAAACACGGGTTGCCAGTTACAGTAAGTCTGAGCTACAACGGTGGAGAAAACGTAACCTAAAAGACCTCGGTATTTTGAATTTGAGTGTAGCAACCGTTTTTGGCCACATTCTTACATATGGCACCTTTAAGTTAAAATACAGTGGTGAAAATAGGTCGAGCAAAGTCAGCTATGGACTTTTCCCAGGAGGCAGATTTATTCCCAATAAGATCATTTGTTCTCTCATCATCATCCTCCTCCTCACATATACCTCACACACTGGTATAGTGAAATTAGATTAAGATGGAGTGAGAGATAAGGTGACTCTAATTATCACTTCACCCCATAGAGTGGGAGTGAAGTAGTGTTTTAGTGGCTCTGTGTGCTTCCACACTTGCACTTGCCAATATGGCCAGCAGAGGCTGCCAGAGACTTGTTGCGCAAATGGAGTGAATTCTGCCATCTCTGATGGCCTTGTTATTATTATTTTCAGTTTCTACACACCTGGTCAAAATTCCTCAGCTCCACTCCATTCACATACCCTGGTCGATACAATAAAACAGTATTACGGATTTTAGTACCACCAGAGGAAGCTTGCGAACCACTGGTGGTACACGTAACACAGTTTGAGAACCGTGGTTCTAGATGTTTGGGTGCCGATTTATTCATGTAACTACCAGGGATCTGTACTGAACTCCGTACTTTCAATCAGGGGTCTGAAATTAAAATGACCAGGGGAATCCTTGAAATCCAACTTTATGAGAAAAATACACTGTTCGTAACGATATTTCTCTCAATATTTCATAGAATTATTATATATATATATATATATTTGCAGACATCATTTCACCATCACTTTAGCAATGTTAGCAACTGTGGCTATGTAGTTCAGACCTGACAACCGTCAAGTGTTTGGCATGAGGCGTATATGTGAATGAAGCGTAAACATCATAACAGTGTAGGGATCAGAAAGTAAATACGCGATTGAATATTGGGCCAAAACGTTGTATATTCATCAATCAAATTGCCTTAAATGCCTTCATAAACAAAAACCCACGTTTGTTGCCTTGAGCTAACAACAATGTGGATGTTGTCTTTAATCAGCAGATTGTTACAAAGACAAATATGTGTGGGAGATAGGTACTCGAACTGTTGTTATTTACTGTGCATATTTCAATTTTAAGAATTACTGCTTCTTATTCGAGCCTAATGCAATTTCCTCCCCATTTAACCTGGCTGTCCGTGACAACAGCATTGTTTTTATTTTTCAAACCAAACATTTAGTTGAGCTAAACTGTCAATTCTAGCAACGGATACCGATGCTGCTGGCGGGCCACTAGGCCACCAATTGCTGACAATGGCCAATGCTAGCACGCCTGCACCTAGCGCAGAGGAAATTGAAACCCTCCATTAACAACAAAACTTGTGAGGCATCAACAGTGTAATTGAAACTGGCATTAGTGCCGCTAGCTCGCTCGCTTTTGTGACGCAAGTAATGCAGGTTTGAACAGCTCTCACTTTTGTTAGCATATTCACTAGCACGAGTGCAGCCGCTAGCTGCAATCCAATTCCTCCTGAGCATTTTATTTGAAGTAAACAAACAGTGTCATCATGTGATGGTTAATACCTAAAATACCTAAATTCCAGGTATTATTATTGAAATGTGAACACAGCCCAACACTAATAATAACGGATGAAAAAAACAAACTCCACAACAGCTTTATATTCATCCTGATATAAGCTCATTAACAATATACATATCAGGTCCTTCCACTACTTTATTCCAGTGAGATTATGAGATTAAAGTCCATCAGATTACATACGTTATGGACACTGTGGGCCATCTTCACTGTGAAAGTGACTCGTGCTGGGGGCGTAATGGATGACTAAGAATAAGACCAATCACGTTCTAACACTGGGGATTCCTCCTCTCCAGTCAAACTCTAAAATAATCACTCACATGCTGGTAACTGATGAGAGGCACTATCACACCAACACAACACGGATTCAACAGTCGGCAGCTACGTCTACTAATTATGTATCAGTAGGACATCTCATCTTTCGGCAGTGACAATTTTCCCTCCAAAATGAGACTTTTACATTGACACACCACGTTCACAAAGACCATTAAGTTCACATTAACACTGTTCACAGACTGTAATGTCTTCAAAATGTTCCTGAATAACTTACTTTTGTGCAAGTTCGAAGCACTTTGAAAATCAACAATAATATACATTTGTATTGTATCCTGAAACCAACCCTTTGGGGTTTCGTATTTAGAGCTAAGACCGTAATTCTTTATTTGTTTTCAGAGTGGGCCCACGGTTGGTGTAGTGGTTAGCACTCTTGACTTTGCAGCAAGAAGACCCGGGTTTGAGCCCCATTTGGGACAACTTAGGAACAAGGGCCTTTCTGCAAGGACTTCGCATGTTCTCCCCGTGTGTGCGTGGGTTTTCTCTGGGTTCTCCAGCTTCCTCCCACAGTCCAAAAACATGCAGTATGGGGATTAGGTGAATTGGGCACTGACTGTAGGTGTGAGAGTGTGAGTGAATGGTTGTGTGTCTCTATATGTGTCCCTGTGATGGACTGGCAAACTGTCCAGGGTGTACCCTGCCTATCACCCAATGTCAGCTGAGATAGGCACAGCACCCCCTGTGACCCTCTGGTGGAGGATAAAGCGGTAGATGATGGATGGATGTATTTAGAGTAAAATTAAGTACGGAAAAGGATAAGGCCCACAAGGGAAATTGTTTTTGGATACAAAATGATTAAAATATAAGCCGGAATTCCGAAACTGGCATTTTGAAAATGACTTTTCAGAATTCTGACTGAGATCTCGGAATTAAAAAAAAATATGTTAGTCAAAAGTCTGAGATGAATATCATGAATCAGCATTTTTTTTAACCAAATTATTTTGAGATTAACTTCAGAATACTGAAGTTGTGTCAGACTTTTTCAAACAGTGTCTATATCTTTTAGATATATATATATATTTTTTATCAATATCCAGTCAACCACAGCCAACACGACGACAGTAAATCAGAAACGTTCTTATTTACAATCGATTTGATTTGATAGAAATGACAGATAAATCTAACTGACTGATTTTTGACAACTGTACGTAACGTGTCACACTTTATTTCACTGATATAAAGGATTTATTAAGCTTTTGTATTATGTGTAAGCACTTGGACTAAATATACTGTGTACAGTCATCACTGTGTCGTCCTGAGATACAGTGAATGCTCTTTTTTTTTGCAACACACTTCACCTGTATGTGGCGTCACATGAACATTGCAGGTGCACATTCAGCAAGTCCATGAAACAGTCAAGTCAGTCAGCAGTCCCTGTCTTTGTCCCTCATACCGTCACCTCTGTCTTGCTGTTGGTGACAAAGTAAGGGTGTGGAGGCAGGTAGCGAGTGGTGTGCAGCTCCTTCTCTATGATGCAGAGTCTCTTGGGGCCGTAGCTTGGTCGGAGCCCCAGCGTGTCCTTGCTGTCCCAGGATCTCGGCACGGCTGGACTGGCGACAGAGCCGGGGCTGTAGCACAGCGACTGGGAGCTGCGGCTCTTGGGGCTTTTGTATTTGTGATTGTTCTGCTTTGCAAAGAGCTGTTTGGGCGGACTGTAAGGATTGCTCGGCTCGGGCTCCGTATCCACAGCTTCCATAGGAAGGCTGCCCTTCGTCGTCACCTTGATCAGCTGCCGCCGGCTGCTGTAGAAGCCGTTGTCGGCTTTCTCTGCTAAAAAGACACATAAATAATTGTTTTCAACATGCATTTCTCATTTTATCGTATCCTGAGAGAAGTGGAAGACACACAACAAAATCATTATCTGTGCGTGAGATTCACACATTTCACCACACACTTTCAGAAATGAAGAAGCCTCTTTGTTGACCCTGATTTGATTAATTATGTTGTCCTGTATGCGTTGAAATGTGCAGAGGTTGCCCCCTGGTTTCCAGCACTTCCACGTGGCTTTACTTTCCTGATGTACACTTTTTATATACATACAGTATATACCATCTATGATCTCTGCTGTTGTTCACACTGCCTGGCAGGCTTTTAGAGAGCAGGGCGTCCGGGTGTCCTGGGGACGCCCTGTACTGAAAATAATAAGAAATTAGACGCCCTACTTTTAGGCAGGACGCCCTAAAGACGCCCTATTTTTTTACCCGGTAACCACCGAAAAGATGTTGTGATGACACGCGGGTATAGACAGGCGCGTGCTGGCTGTAGTGTCTTCTGCCAGCACGCGCACGTTAGGTGTCCACCAGAGTGAAGTACAGTGATCTTGACTGGATGAGATGCCGTCTTCATTTGTGTAGCGCTTGTGTTATGTCCCCCACCCCCGTCGTAAACTTAAGCGCAACCTCGTTCGCACTGCACACACACGCTTGGACGCGCACAGCCACTCGAGAGAACGAGCAGGTGACGCGTGCACCATCATCTGAGAGGGCAGGTGAGCCACCTCCCTCAACCTCCGTGGTCGTGAACTTAACATGTTTGTGACACGTTTTTTACTCTTAATTTTTTTGTTGAGGTGCGCACGTGTCGATTGTCGATCGTTTTGTCGACAAAAAAAGTCCCATCCCTACTGGAAAGTGTCTTTGCGCAAAAGCAAAACTTGGCTGCAGTGCAGCCCTGATTATGAACTCCCCGCGACACTCTCTTCTCTCTCTTTGAGCTGTTAACTAAAAAGATCAGCTCACCTGATGTATCTGTTATCTCCTTAATTACAGTGCTAAAGCGTCTTCTAAAGAAAGAATGAGACCACGGAGTAAAAACAATGAAAAGTGTGCTCTTGAGAATCTGTCAACAGTTTACTAAGATCTACTCTGATCCGGAGGGCAAGGGGACACACACCCTCTAAAGAAATCCTAGCTAAAAGCCTGCTGCCTGGTAGGTGAATAAAAGACGGGAAATCCTTTTACATCAGCTACTTTACGGAACTCTCCCATCAGTGCAGGTATATTAACACTTTTTCCCTAAAGATCAGTTTGTTTGAAGGGACTTAGCAGTGGAGATGCTTCAGCTGCAGTTGTATGTGACTGGACCTCACTCACTAAAGAGCAACGATTTTATTATAGCACTCTGGTCACCTGTGGGTTGTTGTAAAGGGCTATAGATATAAAGCAGATGACTGTCATCTAGTGTTATATCAGGTCTGTTAAAAATGGCTGATTGACTCGGGTAGAATCTGTAAAAAATACTTATTTCTCATATTTATTAAGGAACATCAACCATACGGTGGTGTTGTGTAATATTTAATCACTTCACACTGTCTTGCTTTGTGGGTCCTATTTTGGTATTTTCCATTATTTCTTTTTTCATGTGCTGCTTCTTCAGGCCCAGGCTGCAGACTTTCCAAAATTAGCCCAAACTTCTCTCTAAAATAAATAAACTCTGTTGGCACTGATGGACTATTGATTTCCTGACAAGGATTTCTGGCAGCCAGAGATTGGATTGGAGTTTTTAATGACCCGTGCGGTGTGTGTGTGTGTGTGTGTGTGTGCGTGCGTTTGTATGTATGCAGGAATCTTGCTGTACAGTATGTGTAGAAAACACTTCGAATTACCTTAATATATTCAACACTTACTAAAACAGAGAAGGATGGTGATTAGCAACGTCAGATGGCAGAAAATCAATTTCTGTTGAGATGAGCAACATTTACCACATTTAATTTAAATAAAAATGTATAAACCTGTGATTACTCAGATTATATATTCTGTTGTTCACTCAATTAAACCCCTGGCACACCTGATTAATTATGCAGGTTTTCGCCCTAATCATATCAGATGATGAGTGCAAACCGCTTCCTCCTCATCATCATCATCATCATCATCATCATCATCATCATCATCATCATCAGGTCTCACTGTAAACAGCGTCTCTTACCCACAGCCTTGAGCGTGGCGTACTTGTTGAGGTCCTTGACAGGCTGCTGCTGCTGTTCGTACGGACTGGCGGTCTGTCCGACGGCCGGGTACGGCTGAGCTATCAAAGTCGACGTCTGAACGATGTTGTTCATCTGGCTGCTGTCTGCAGGAGGGAAAAATGCACGGGTTTAGACATGATTCCTGAATGTAAGCCATAAGCGAGTGGATATTTTAGGGACCAAACAAAGGCCAAATCTCTATAATCCATCCGTACATCCATTTTCACCTGCTACCACTGACATAAGGTGAAAGGTGGGGTACATCGCAGGGCCACATATAGACACAAACAAACATCCACTCCTACTTTCACACTCACACCTATACGGTCAATTTAGAGTGTCCCATTTACCTAATCTCCAAATCTGCATGTTTTTGGACTGTGACAGGAAACCAGAGGCCAATCCCTATAATCCCTGAGGTAAAATGTACAAATAATATATGATTGTTAGAACTGTGGCCACACCGTTTAGCGTAGTGGTTAGCGATCTTGCCTTTGTAGCAAGAAGAACCTCCCCGTGTGAGCTTGGTTTTACTCCGGGTTCTCCGGCTTCCCCCCACAGTCCAAAAACATGTAGATTTGGGGATAAGGTAAATTGGTCACTCTAAATTGACTGTAGGTGTGAGAGTGTGAGTGAATGGTTGTTTGTCTCTATATGTGGCCCTGCCATGGACCCCGCCTATCACCCTATGTCAGCTGAGATTGTCACAGCACCCTCCGCGACCCTCCAGCGGGAGATAATGGATAGATAATAATAATAATACATTTCACTATAACACTGTTATAGTACATAGTATATAGTATATACTTTAATTTAGCAGAAAAAAACTTTGAGTTGGATTTTTTAGATGTTTACAATTTTACGAGATACATTTTACAATTCAAGTTCTGTTTGGTTATATGTGTGTTTTATTTTTATTTATGGAAAGCTTTAAGGTTAATCTCTAAATATCACAGGGTACCTCACGATACGAGATACGTGGTCACAACAAAGATTCTGTGCAAGACAATCATACAGCAACACATCACGATTATCTGTCCAACTGAAGTAAACACAAATGTTAACGTGAAAAATTCAAAGAACAGGATTTATTATTATTGTATTCACAACATGGAGAACAAAGTGCATAAAGTCTATGTAGCTTTCTCCACCATTATCCTGCTGTAAACTCCCTCTTCTTAAGCCAGGTAACTTCACTCTCATTAATTAGAGCAGCGCCACCGTGAGGAGACATGAAGTAGTGATGCCCGGCGAGTGAAACTGGCAGGGACTTTTTACTTTAGAGCGCCTTCATTTGTCAATTAAAATACAGATATTTCCCCTTGTGCATTGGTTATTGTGCGATTATGACACAAGGACAAAGTTATATCACTGAATTGATATTTTGACCCACCCCTAATATAGAAATCAGGGTTAAATATCGACACCTTAGAGAATCATTAGTAATTTTACAGCAACTTCTGATTCTGAATCCCATTTTTTTCACTCCCCAATATCAGTAATATCATTCCTATATCAGGCTCTACATTGTTTTTTATAGAAAATCCAACATGCTTGTGATCTTCTACAATCCCCAGAATGTAAATGAGCTCGACGGATGCATGTGAATTTACCAAGAGAGCAGCAGCAACGGTTTCACTAACACGGCGGTGTCACTTTGTAACCTCGAGTAGGCTTTTTGTGGCGATCCAGCTGGTGCGTCATGACTGCTCTTTGTAAAACTGTACTTATCCTACAGTAGACATCTGGTAAATTAAGGGGTGCACAGCAGAGAGAGACTGGCCCCCTGCCTACTGGCATGACAGAGCAAACAGATGTTCAGAGTCTCTTCTCTGTCTTTGGATCGGTGGAAGATCGGTGGAACGTAGCGGAACATAGTGGTTCACAGGCAACGCTTTAGAACAGAATCAGTTCAAAGATCGAAGAATATGACAAAGATTTTTGTTTGTTTGTTTTTAAAGGGATTATGTCTTAGGTAACAGACAACTTTTGTAACAGAATCGGTGGTTGAACATGCTTGTGGTGTTCCCTCTTGAATGGAAATAAAATATTCCTCACAGAGTCTGTCCTTTGTTTTGCCCTTCAGTTCATCACATTTTAATTCTGCCACATTAAATGTGAATGTTTCACTATGGAATATTTGTATTGTAGCACTTTTTTAATCATGTTATGTAGGGCTGAACCATTTACTTGTTAAATAGATTATTAATTGATTAATGGGTTGATTATCAGTTTGAGTTTTTTTTTTTTATAGATTTTACAGCTTCTTAAATGTGAATATTTACTGGTTTCTTTGCTCAGTATAACAAAGAAACTGAGCTAAAACTGAATTATTTTTGGTTTAGGGTTTGAGAACATCATCATTTCCAGGTTTTGAGAAATACTGTTTCAACATTTTCTGACATTTCATGGACCAAACCATTACTCAATTAATCGAGAAACTAATCAACATATTTTGAAAATAATCGTTACTTGCAGCCCTATTACTATGAATAAATTACTGAGTGCATGTATGTGTTCATTTTGTGTGTTACATCAACCCGCCCATGGAATACAGATGGAAATTAGGCTGTGATTATAAACAGTTCATTTACAGGCACTGTCAGAAATACCAAATTAAATATCTAAGTTATTAGTACAGTACTTTCTGTCATAGAATATGATCCTGGTAATGCATTAGAGCAGTGGTTCTCAGAGGTTTTATACCAAGTACCTCCTGAGAAAATATCTAGCTCTCGAAGTGACACCATTCCAATACAATTCTCTTTATGTATATAGCACCATTAAACAAACACAAGGTTTCCAAAGTGCTGCACAGTAAAACAGATAAAAATACAATATAGAGATAAACAACATAAAATATCGAGATGAAATAAAATACAGTGATAAAAAAGTAAAATATCAGCATGTGCGCACACTTGAGCCTAGCTTTAGGAGGAGCAGTCAGCTGACCTGAGAGATCGCCTGGGCATGTAGGGGTGCAGTAACTCAGAGACGTAGGGTGGGGCAAGTCCATTCAAGGCTTTAAAAGCAAATAAAATAATGGACAGCCAGTGAAGTGAAGGTAAAATAGGTGAGATGTGCTCGTACTTGCTTGTGCCAGTTAAAAGACGTGCAGCAGCATTTTGCACCAGTTGAAGAAGTACAATGGATGACTCACTAACCCCCATATAAAGTGTGTTACAGTAATCCAGCCTAGTGGTCACAAAGGCGTGGATTTCTGTCCTAAATTGCGGTCTCTGAAGAACTGGTTTAATTTTTGCCAGCTGCCTCAACTGGAAGAAGCTGGACTTCACCACAGTTTTAATCTGGCTGTCAAATGTAAGGTCTGAGTCCACTTTTACACCCAGATTGTACACAATTGGCTTATGATACTGTGCCAGAGAAAGCAAATCAACTTGGGGGAGGGTCACAGAAATGGCACCATGACTTCTGTCTTTTCTTCATTAAAATTAAGAAAGTTTAAAGACATCCAGGCTTTATTGTCATGTAAACAGTTTAGCAGTGGGTTGATGGAATAGCAAACAGCCTTTTTGAGGGGGACATAGATCTGGCTGTCATCCGCATAGCAATGGAAAGAGATGCGAGGTTTCCTGAGAATAGAACTCAGCGGTAAAAGATAGAGAGAGAATAAAAGAGGGCCGAGCACAGAGCCCTGTGGGACCCCACATGACAGAGGAGCAGTGGAGGACACAGTCATCCAGGCTGACAGAAAGACCGGTGTGACGGGTAGGACCTAAACCATTCTAGTGCTGTGCCACTGATACCCAACCACTGCTGTAAACGAGCAATCAGGATCGCATGGTCCACTGTATCGAATGCGGCTGTCAAATCTAAAAGAACAAGGACAACACAGTGACCAGAGTCAGTAGCTAAAAATATTTCATTAAAAACTCTTAAAAGCGCTGATTCTGTGCTGTGCAATGTTTTAAAACCAGATTAGAAAATTTCAAGAACATTTAGTTTATTTAAAAAAAAAAAAATCCATGACCTGGGACTACACAATCTTCTCTAAGATTTTAGAGAAGAAAGGCAATTTTGAGATAGGCCTGTAATTTGTCAAGAGAGCAGGGTCCAGTCCAGGTTTTTTTTAGTAAAAGCTGCACAACTGCATGTTTAAAATTCATAGGGATTGATTCATTAATGATTGAGAGGCAAGATGGCCCAACAGTGGAAAAATTCTCCTTAAATAAACGAGGCAGGACAGTATCATCCAGAGAACCAGAGGACTTCAAGTGAGTCACAATCTCCTGTACAAAAGGCAGAGTCACAGGCTCAAATGTGTCCAACACAACAGAGCAGGGGACAAACACTGAAGGATCAGAGGCAGGAGGTGAAATAAGTGTTCTGGCAGAAGTGACTTTGTCAATAAAATAGTGGAGAAAGTTCTCGCACACAGCAGGGGAGGACTCAATTCCCGTCTGTGGTGCATTTAAAACAGAGTTAATAACTTTAAGTAGCACACGGGGCTTATGACAGTTTAAAAGAACAATATCAGAAAAATGTCCATTATCACTAACGTTAAAATACAGTGGTATAAATATGCCCGAGAGAAGTCAGCTACGTACTTATCACAGGAAGCAGATTTATTCCCAATAAGATAATTTGCTCTCTCATCATCCTCCTCTTCCTCACTTACACATCACACACTGGTATAGTAAAATTAGATTAAGATGGAGCGAGTGATATGGTGACTTATTTCATTTAGTATTATAATTATTATAATATTTATTATTACATGTTTCTCTGGTGGAAATTCCTCCACTCTGATCACATACCCTGGTACAGTGTTTCTGATTTTCCTCCAAGCACCACCAGAGGAAGCTTGCATACTATTGGTGGCACACGTACTACAGTTTGAGAACCATTGCATTAGAGGATGTACTAATTGAATACTCGTGCACGTCCCTCATTGGGACTCTTGTTTTAATTGTTAATTGTCAAAAGATAAATCATTGAACTTTTGCTGCGGAAATGGGGAGAATGTTGTGTACTCTTAAGCTTTTATTGTATATGAGCAGATATTATCACCACATGATGGTAAAAATCTGAGCAACTTTAAATAACATGGAGTCCTTAGTCCTTGTTCCAAAATGTGTCTGATAAAAAAAAACAGATCATCATTAATAAAGAAAATAGGCTAATTGGGCTCTTATTCCCCACTGGTCAGCAAGGATTATTTTTCTACTGCACTAATTAATTTGAAAAAGTCTCTAATTATCAATGCTGTGTGGTGAAAAGATGCAGAGGATACTCCTAAATCCAACACACCTAAACAAGTGGGTTGAGTTCACATATGGATGTTTATCTGAGGTCGGAGTGAAGATTGATGTTGTCACTGAGGATTCCTTCATAACAAGCTCCACTTTTTTATTAAAAAGAATAACCTTATTAAAAGCAGAGAGAAAGAGCAGATATCTCATTAATCACAGTGACGGAGTGGTATTAAAAAATTATATAATTAGCTCATATAAACATGTTTAAAAGGTGTTGACTGTAACGTACGATTATTTTAAATCCTCTCTAACCTGAGAACAAACATCCTCATCAAACCCAGTTACCTCGGGTTCCTTTTATGAGCTTATTGACCTGTTTCACTTTCAAACAAGTGGGACACACACACACACACACACACTCTCAGTTAGTGTGGTCTCATTTAAGTTTAAAGTCAAATTAGATCATCTGCTTCCACACTACATTTTGCAACAGTAATGTGGCATTCACAGTCTTTATGTTTGCTGAGAAAACATTTCCTTAACTGGCAGAAACATGCATTAGTATTGGTTTTATTTAATTGACGGTTGCTTGTCAATCAATACAATAAGATACCAATGGAATTATTGTTGGAATAACTTTAAATATATCAGCACAACCTAGAAATGCTCATTTGTACGTGGCGTAAAGTGATTGCAGCTCCTACTTTCTAACCTTAACATTTTTTTCTGCCCTAAAATCATTAGGCTAATATACATCACCAATTACTTTTTATTTGAATAACTTTAAATTGCCAGTACATTGCCCCAGTGGCGGATCTAGAAAATTCTACATGGGTTGGCAAAGTAGGGGGCAAGAGGTCTTGGCAGGGTGACATGGGAGGACGGTACGCAAGAATCCCCAAATGTAAATGGATTTAACACAACAAACATAACAAATACTTCATGAACAACAGGAACAAGGTCAGTGCATCTCTTAAAAAGTAAAAAGTATTAATAGCAAAATTTAAATCTAAAATAAAAAGTGCAATAATCAAAAATATTAAAAATAATAAAAACCTTAAAAGGCAGAGGACCCTCTTCCTCCCTGTCACTCCCTGCCTCTGTCTCACTTTGTGAATCTGCAGCAGTCTCCTCCTCTTCATCCCTCACATCCTCTTCTCCTTCACTTATTTCTTCATCTCCTTCTGTGGTCTTCTTCTGCTTTGAGCCTCCTGGTCTCTCCAGTTCACTACCTTCTCCTTCATTTCCCTCCTTCCCTTACTGCTGTGCAAAACCCTTTCAACATCCCCAATCAAGAGATTTTTTTCTCTTGCCAAAAAAATATTGCATTTTAAAGCAAATATGCAGTAGGAGCTTAAAAACACATGGAGGTCATGTAACAACATGTGGACATGAGCTGTGCAAAGGCTGATGCTGCTGAAATGAAGCAGAGTGAAATTACAGAGGTTTTAGTAAAGAGATGTCTGGGCGTTCTCTCTTTCGGCACAGCTTGGCACCATCTGTGCCATTTGAGATTTCTTAGGTACCAAATTATTAAAAACCCTTTTAATTTTATCTACATGTCACTACAGATCTAAAAAGAACTTGTTTTGAAAAAAAAAAGTATGATAACTCGCTGTAAATCGATGCTTCCTGTGTAATAACTACTCTGTGGCTCTGTGGCGTCTTCAGTTACGCAGCGCCATAGCTCTGGCTTACCTTGGTCAATTAGGGTGATTGACAGCTCGTTTTAAACCTCTAAACCGGTAGAATCAGGCTCCAGTCTCCAAATGCATGTGAATCACTTCATTAGCGTGGCAAAAGGACATAAATGCATATCATGCATTTGTGCGGACATTTGCCTTTCTCTAATCAGAACGATCTAATGTCGCTCTGTAATGATCAATCACACTGGGATTTGTTCTCAAAGCATGCTGGGAAGTGTAGTTCTTCATTAGAAGTGGTTTTGTTCCAGTGGAAATAACTTGTTTTGATAAACAGCAAAGGTAAGACAACATTTCTGCTTGTATTTCTTGAAAGTCAGTTGTTGTTTTGCTCTTATTTTGGGGCTGGATCCATGAATCTTGGTCGTAGAGTGATAAAAAATGGTACCACTGGAATCTGTTTGTTCTCGCTGTCCAGCCGACATGTTTTTTTTGTTTACATAATCATGCTGACGCTACGGTGCCGCTTTTCAATGTGTGCACTGTAATGTTTTTTTTCGCTCCTGCTGGTTTGACCGTTGGTGTTTTAACTGTGTTTTGTGAACATAAGAATGGTTTATATGAGCTTTTAGCTGAGTTTCTAACCTTTCTGTGGGTATGCAGTATGTCTGTGTTTGTTAAAGTTAAAGTTAAGTTACCCCCCGGTATCGGGGGCAGCCGTGAAGAAGAGGTTAAAACATGACCGGTGTTAATATATTGTATGAAGCTCTTGTTGTCTTTACTAAAACCAATCAACTAATCAAAGACCAAAACGCTCTTACAAATCACGAGCGAGTGATTTCACATTTAATTAATGGCCGCGCTGTTATCACTGACGCTGAATAACCTTAGATTACATTAAAAAAATTTATAAATGTTATCAACTCGCTGTGTGTGTGAGCCAGACTGTGAACAGCGCACTGCATGTCTGATGCAGGGCCGTAGCTAAGTGAGTCAGGGGCCTAAGATTATAATTACAATTAATGACTTTTGGTCAATTTATTGTTTTTCACTACTTTGAAAAGCTTGTGGACATAGTTGCGGATGTTCATCCCAAACATCCCCCCCGTAGCTCCGCCCCTGCATTGCCCATATAATGATCATTTGCACTTGAAATAAAGCGAATGCAGCTCCTACCATAACATAAAGTTTTTATTTTGCCTCAAAATCACTTGATTTCATTCCACACCAACCCCCCTGCTTAGTCGATGCTCCCTCGCCATTATGCTAAAATAAAATCCTGACTAGAACCCTGAATATCTTCAACATTATTATTGGAAATTTCCTTTTCCCTAACATCAGAATCAGCTCCAAAAATCTGTACTTGGAAACAACACAAACAGATCAAATGTGTTTATCGTGCTTATGACAGAAAAGCTCACCCAACAATGGCAAACTATTTTTGAAGAGCTCGTTAGTTGAGACACCCACGCAGGAGCTCGTTTGTAAGCTACACCGTCTCCATTCAAGGTCAATCTCAGCTTCTATCTATATATATATATATATATATATAAATATATAAGCCACCAAATTCAATAATTATCAATACAAGCTGCTGTGATTTCCACTCTGTCTCAGATAAAATTAGCAAAGTCTTAAAGTCTTAGGATTTCTTTTCAGGCCAAACTCGCTGTAGAGTTATTTAACTACCTCTTTAATGTTTGTTCTGACTTCATGTTTACTTGTGTTTTGTATTGTTGTGACAGTCAAAGTCGCAGTCTTCATGTCGACTGCACGGGAGAAAGTAGGCCACTTCTGGAGACTTGTAAGGCTAAAGACTTGGCGATTTTCCGCGGGAAATAAGTTGAGTTAAGAGACAGACAGGCAGACGTGGAACTCATAAAAGATTTAAAGGAGTATTTTGGGAGCTATTCGTTCCCTGAAATAAATGGCACAAGGAGAAGAACTCTCTTATTTACAGGCAGCCGACTTTCAAGTTAGTGATGGAGATATTCTTTTCTCTCTAAGTCAATGTTAGATTTACACTCTGAGGAATCATTGTTGAGCGAAATCATACATAAACACATATGTGTCAAATATTTTAACTTAACTTAGATCTTAATTAATATTAGGGAGTTTTATGTATCAAGCACTTTTCACAGTGACACTGGTTGAGTCTTTGTGCTGTATGGAAACATTTAAAAACAACACAGAGACAGAATTGAAAGACATCAATGTAAAGTTGAATCATACAGCCGGTAACAAACAAAGAGTGTAAAATAAATTAGGGCTGAAACAATTACTCGATTAGTCTGAGTATTTTTAAAATAACTGAGACTAGTTTTCTGATTTTTCAGTTTCTTCAGCGTCAATATGTTCTGCTTTTGTTGTGCCATATAACAAAGAAATCATTTAAAATGTAATCATTTTTGGTTTGTGGACAAAAACAAGTCATTGAACATTTTTTGGACAATCTTCCAGCCATAAAATCAAAATAAATGCAGATATTATGATTATCATAATGCTCATAAGAGGGTTAAGAATGGAAAGCGGAGAGAGAGGAGGCGGGACTTCCGCTACAAGTAAAGAGACGCTTGTTTTGTTCTCTCGCGTTTGTCCTTACAGGCTCCGGTAGAAACATGGCGTCTCGCTGCTAACAGTGGCTATGCAACCGCGGTCCGCGGTCATGTTATTTAACATGACTTTTTGAAACACTACGAAAATGAAACAAAAACTATTATACAGCGACTAGACAATGCAGGAGCACATAATATGTATAAAAAAGTGGATTTTGGGTTATATAAACCCATAAATACTACATATTTAACTTTGGAATTCAAAATGTAGCCTGTTCCAACTGTTTTTCCAGGATCTCCAACCCCACCTTTAAGGTTTGAAAAATCACTAAAACAGTCCAGAGTAGGGTTGGGAAGATTCACCGATTTGCATCGGTATATCGATATGAACATATATGATGCGGTTGCATCGATGACAAACGTCTGCATCGGTTCAAAATCCGAATGAACTCGAGATGAATCGAATCTAACATCTGCATCGATATAAACCGAATAATATCTATTATTATAAACGTATATAAACTATAAAAACTGGTCTATTTCTGGTTTGAGTTGTCTCCGCAGCCCGAGGCGGCGAGTCAGGTCAGAGATGGTAGAGACATGGAGGAACAACCTGACTTGTTAACTCGCTGGTTGGCTTCAAGTGTGTGGAAAAGTTTTGGCTTTTACAAGTGTGGTGGAGAACTGGATAAATCAAATGCGATAGTTGCCGCGTCACTGTTAAATACAAACTTAACTCCTCACCTGAAGCGGTGACATGACTTGAATGTTTCCCAAACCCCGTCGAGACAGAGTTGTTGTTATTTTGGTCCTGTTTACGTCAATATGTAAACACTTTTACACACAGAGCTACGCAGACTTCACTCACTTCTTCAGTGCTTCTTTTATTGTAAACAAGAACGTATGCACTAGTTGTTTAGTGCCATCTACTGGTAGCAAACGGTATAACACATTTCGGCTCATCCATAACAGTTATCTTTTCAGATTTTTGTTAAAGGTTATACATGGATACCTGTGAACAATCCATTGTCTCTGCTTCAAAGCAGTGTGTCTCATCACATTCAAGCTCTCTCTGATCTCTGTTGTATTTCCTATGTTTCAAAATAAATGTCACAGCCAGCATAAATGCTATAAGTGCCATAACTTGAGAACTACTATGTATTCGATAGTATAATTTTCTTCTGCATCGCATCATATCGTATCACACTGCATCGCATTGTGTTAAAATTAAATCGTACTGTATCGCACTGTATTGTAATAGGTGGGAGAATCGTATCGAATCTCTGGTAAATTTCATGAATCGTTAATGTATCGAATCGTTGGCAGTGTATCGAGATGCGTGTCTTATCGCTTCGATGATGAAGATTCCCAACCCTAGTCCAGAGTGAAGTACAGTATGTGGCAGGTGGAAAATGAATCCATAATCAGACTCTACATTGGGTGGCCATTTCTCAGCTGCTGTCAAAGGAAATGCAGCTAAAATAAAATAAAAAACATTTCTATCTGGCAGCATGGAAGTGGACTGTCACGCACCAGTGGAGTGCTGGCACTGAGCTGAGACTTTGTTCTCTTTTTTTGGCTGACTGCCAGTGAGTAAAAAAAAGAAAAAGAAAAGAGGCCACACTTTACAATCGCCCCATGTTCACACACACACACACACACACACACATGACCAGCAGGACACAGACGTGATAGTACTGGTCGCAAAAAAGAAAAGGCAGCTCACAGAAACGTGTGTCTTGAAGAGAAGGGGAGCTGATAGACTGGGTTTAACAGAGTTGTGTTATCTTTGACAGGCAGCAGATGAGGAACAGAAGCTCCCACTGAAGCCTCTCACTCGCCACTTTTTTACCAGTAGCCATTATATGCAGTGATTATTAAAGCCGGAGCATAGTCACACCTGCCACTAGAAAGCACAGCTGGAGAGGACGGGATGGATTCATGTGTAAATATATATATATATATTGCATCACCTCTTGTAACCTTGCAAGGATTGCTGTCAAGAAAACCACAGTTATCCCTGAGCTGCAGCCAGCTCACTTACACAGAATTCCTCCTATACTTCCCTCCGATACGCACGCACGCACCCACGCATGCACACACACACACACACACACACACACACACACACACACACACACACACACACACACACACACACACACACACACACACACACACACACACACACACACACACACACAGCAGCTGGCACACTGCCGTGCCCAAGGTCAGTCAGCTGCATTTTCTCCAAGATGGTAGGGAGATACACGGCTGCAGCTAAAGATTTACATCATCCGTTTTTCCACCGAAGGTTGTTTGGTCCAGAAAATTGTGAAAAATGTTGTTTGGAGTTTCCTCAAAAATCTGAGAATGAGGTGTTTGCTTGTTTGTGTCCAATAAGAGAGAGCAAACGAACAAGAAAATATTCACATTCAAGTCGGGTTCACAAACTCAAACTGACCTGAGGGCCACTGAACATTGAGTCTGGACTGTCGGGGGCCAGTCAAGCATCTGTTCTGTAGGGTTTTGCAAATTGAACTTAAAGCGGACCTAGAGTGGTCCTGTTGCACATATATGTTATGTTAGTTATATCCTGGTTGCTGTAAATGAGCCGATTGAAATCCTCTTTTCTGAAGCTGTTCCTGAGTCGCGATATTTCAGAGTGAACTCTCACCCCCAGAAGACAGAGTCTTGTGATTGGCCAGTACTATTCAGCACACCTGCTCTCAATGTTTAAAAATAGCTTCTTCACGACTCCCTGCCGCAGTCCCTTTTATGACTTTGACCCAGAGTCAGACCCAGAGTCAGAAGACACTGTCGCTCGTGAAACACCTCCACAACGGACATTATTCTTCTTCTGCGGTTCAATGTACGCAACCGGATGTGCCCAGACTAGTGCCCGGAGCAGGACGATCTGCTGTTCAGGAGAACCGGTGTTTACGTAACCGGACCGGGTTTTTTCAGAGATCTCGCTGAGCCCAAGATTACAATAAAACACAGCGTTCTCAGCAGTGGCTGAACTGTTTGTTTAGAACCTTCAGGGCGTCTTAAACAAGGTAATGACGCAGATACATACTAAGGGCGCTTTCACACCAACAGCAGTTGGTGCGCACCAAACGATCCATTCGAACCAAAAACCCTAGTTGGTTTCGTTTTCTTTGGTGTGAAAGCATCAATCGCACTCGGGTCCGCACCAAATCAAGCAGACCGAGACCGCCAAAAAGAGGTGGTCTCCGTCCGCTTGACTCCGCAATGACTCCGCAATGTGCGAACGTGTTGCTCCATAGTGAGTCAAAATTGGCGCTTTTCTAAATAAAATGGAGATTTAACATCAGATGCTATTAATTGTACTACTTTACACTACAGTTTTGCTTAAAAAGATTATTCTGCCGGGAAAAAATATCAAATTGATGCCAGTAAACAATATCCCTGTTTGCTAAATACCAAAATCATGGTGAATAGACTTTAAACAGCTTTGATTTGATGTAAACTCGTTGTTCCAGTGTTATTTATCTGTCTGCGTCACCGGACATTTTGCCATTGCAAAAAGCTAAGCTATACGTCTTCTCACGAGATTTCGTGTCCTCATACAGGACTTAGCACGAGACTCTGACGGCCTGTCTGCTAGTGTGCTTTACAGATTTGAGTTTGTGCTAAAAAATGACTGTTGCATGACGAGATAAACATTGTGTGTCATGAACAAACGGACTGCTTTGGTTTTCTACTGTAGAGAATGAACTAATCAGGGTACTGAGCTGTTGTATTCTTATCATTTCTAATGAGAACATGTAGATGTGTGGTCTTCCCACAGCACACACGATAATCCCTGAGATTTATTAACATCTGCTCCAGATCAAACACGTAGAGAAGCAGCTGTATTCACAAAAACCTGGGCTCCTGGTGACTCATTGTTATTTCATTCTGTAATCTTTTTTTTACACTGTAATTGGATCTTTAATCCAAATCCTGCCTTTGATTAATTAATTCCTTTGCAGGGTTTGTTTTACCTTTACTGTAGAGACAGTGTGACTAGTTCAGCAATCACAATTGGAAGAAATTTTACTTTTTTTCTCATTTAAAAAAGGATTTTGCGTTTTCATAAATAATGAATACACAAAAAATGAAAACATGTTTAACAAACACACCTCAGGAGACTCATTGTTATTTCTCCTTGTTTAACACTTAAATTGGATCCTTAATCCAAATCCTGACTTTGATGAATTAATAATTATGAATTTTGACCAAAACATTTAGTGTCTTTATTTTCAGAAATAATAAAGCCATAAATGTACAAATTTACTAATGGCCTGGACTCAGGCGACTATTTGTTTTTGTTTTTTTGCATTCGTCATTTTTTTTTAATCCAAATCTTGATTTTGATTAATGAATTCCTTGTGGGTTTTTTTTTTTTTTTTTTTTTACCTTTAATAAGCTTAATTATTTCACTAAAAACATTATGAAACTGGACCTAATTATACCTTTTTGTCATCTAAACCAAATAATTTAGTGTTTAGATTTTCATAAATAATGAATAAAGCTCCAAAAAAATGCATGTTTAACAAACAAAGCTCAGTTCGCTCATTGTCATTTCAACTTATTTTGACTGTAACTTGATACTGACATTGAATAATTACCTTCTATAGTCCTTATCTTTTTTTTTTTTTTTACCTTTACAGCCCCCCCCCCCCCCCCACACACACACACACACATAAATCAATCAGAATTTACCACAAAAATACACATTTATAACAAACACAGCTCATGTGACTCACTGTTATTTCAACTTATTTTTACAGTAACTGGATTCCATGTCTTTTCTTGACCTTTTACCGTACATGATGTGTAATTATATTGGACCCAATCAGAATTTTTTCTCACACAAATCAAAGAATTCAGCATTTATTGTACCTTTTCATAAATAATGAATAAAGCCATACAAAAACATACAGTTTGACTGTAAAACTGTTTTTTTTTTTTTTTTTAATAATATAATGAGCATTAAAGTGTCAGAGAGACCTTCATTGACTGTAGCTATCACGGCAGTAAACCACTTAAGTGTTAATAAGAGGAACCTTCCTGTGTGTATGTGTGTGTGGGTGTGCACGTAGGCGTTGATGCTGATGAATGAGAGAATGAGGGAGTCTGACATCGTTACATACAGTAGCCACTGATGAAGGAAAGAAAGTTCTGGGTTGTCTACGGTAATTAGTGTGTATTTTAAGTGATTGCTAAGGGCATGACTAATTGCTTTCACCAGCCTGCAGGAAATTGGACACATCTTTATTTATTTTATAA
This sequence comes from Microchirus variegatus, assembly GCF_963457635.1. Lineage (NCBI taxonomy): Eukaryota > Metazoa > Chordata > Actinopteri > Pleuronectiformes > Soleidae > Microchirus > Microchirus variegatus. The sequence continues at coordinate 21,089,204 of NC_139811.1, read as the reverse complement.
TCCCCCTCCCCCACCACCACCACCACTTCCGGTTCCAGCTAATTCAGGATGTGCACGCAAATGCATGAGGGGACAAAATTAGACTTGTGTATATTTAAAGAAACGTTGTGAGTGGGATTTTGGGTGAAAGCAGATGGCAGCGGCGTATGAGCAAATACAGGTGAAGAAAACACTGCTCTTTTTTTAGGTATTTATGTAGGTGTTCAGCAGTACTTACGGAGACTGTTGATGGTCACTCTGGTCTGTATGTTCTCGTAGTGCTGGCCAAGTCCAATGTCGTCCGTGTGTTCTGAGGCCGGGTGACGGATTACGTGCGCAAGAGCTCTGGAAGACGAGGGTGATGATTAGAGATGTGCAGAGGCGATTCTAGGGTCTGTAGGGGCCCTAAGCAAAAATTCCCAGGGGGCCCTTCCAACCAGTGCTCATCACCATTATGTTACAAATAATAATAAAACTTTTAAAAGACTATAAACTTAGTAAAAAAAAATACATAACACTGTAAAGAACCCACATTATAAAACAATATAAATATATAGAACAATACAATACTGTAAATAACTGAAAAAACATATATGAACTGAGTAAAAAAAGATCTGCATTACACTGCAAATAATCCTCTTCATTTTCCAACGTGCAGAATGATAACTTCACACAGGTTAAAGTGAGGTGGGGCCCCTTTAGGGAGGTTTCCTACTGAGATATCATTGCAAATTGCCCATTGTTTTTTAAGGGGACGGGGAGGCAGCTGGTCACTGCACAATTTCAGTAAAAACAGCCCTCAGGCTCCGAGTGTCGGGGGCCCCCTATCAGCTCGGGGCCCCAAGCAGTTGCCTGCCTTGCCTGTTCACAAGCTGCGCCTCTGGAGAGGTGAAGATAGTTATAAGAGCATTTTCTTGGGCTTAATAAGGAATACCAATTTTCCTTTAGCTTTGTTTCACTAGTTACTAATTATATACTAGTGCTAATAGCAGCAGTATAGAGGGTCGACAGTAGCTCAGTCGGGAGTAATCTTTCAACTTGGAGGTTGAGGGTTTGATTCCTGGCTCTGCTAGTCTACATGCCCATGTGTCCTTGGCCAAAAAGGTTTTTCGACTTCCGCGTTTATTTCCAGGTTATGGGGCCCATAGAGCATGCGCAGTAGTGTCACTACCATATAAAGATCTATAATAGCCTGTGTCCATGTCTCGAGGTGTCCTGTGGACACTTTTACAGGCGTCTCTTTTACTATTGCGGTCAATGGGAAAATTACTTTTTGGGCTTTTGGGCTTTTGGGCTTTTATGGGGTTTTTCTGTTGCAGTACCCACAGTGGCCACCATGTAAAAATTGTCTTCAAGGCAGAGGGGGCGGTGCACTATCCAGTTCATATTATACATCCATGGCTTCACTCTGTAAGAAGGGGGCGTGGCCTTGCAGGGCTGCGAGCGCAGTGCATGCTGGGAGTTGTTGGCGTTCATATATATGAGCCAAAAAAAAATTTAAATCTACCTTTCGTGGCCAAGAAGGCACTTACTTCAAATATTATTTCACATTTCTACTACATCGAAGACCCACTTTTAATAAACATTCATCTTTCCAGTAGTGAAATATTCCTTTAAGGTTTGGGAAGATTCAAACAGAAGAGAAGTTTATAGTAGACAGAACATATACTTAAAATTGCATCTTGTACGTAGTTCAAGGGCCACTCTAGATGATTTGCACTAAATAGAACAAGATGGATTAAAAAGACAGAACCTGAGAAATCCTGATGAAACAAAAACAAAGCTGGATCCTTGATGGATATTCTCACTAAAGCCTTTTTCTTTATCCCTCTTATCACCATCATGATATTCAGGTCACCTGGATTTATTTTGATTTTATGGCTGTAGAATTGTTCAGTAAGTGAGTTATTTTGCCCCTTTTTCCAAGATAACTTTCACTTTCAATATCTGGCATTTATTCAACCATTTAGGAATTTGGGTAGTGAGAAGCTGACGTCACAAACGTTACGTTTACGTATATGGCCGTAAAGCTATCTCATGGTGTGGTAATGAGAATTGTGCATGCCAAATCAGTCGGAGACGGATGGTAACCGAATGATGAACACACTTCACTCATTCTTTTCACAGCTGTTTTCACAAGCACCTGTTGTCATAGGCTGCTTTTATATTCTGTATAAACTGGTGGCGGGTTAAAATATCGATTTGGTGATACATCATCGTCCTTCTATGTGCAATACGATAATACACCAGGGCAAATATCAATATTTTAATTATCAAATGTAGGCACTCATGTCTCCTCCATGGTGGCGCTGAGGGGAAACATGGGTGGAAGTTACCTGCTGAAGAAGAGGGATTCTACAGAGGGATAATGGCGGAGAAAGCTACGTTAAGAGATGCTCCATCCACTTTTAATACATAGACTTTATGCACTTTGTTCTCTATGTTGTGAATTAACAGAGAAATCCTGCACTTAACTTTTCACGTGAACGTTTTGTTCTCTTAACTGAGATGATGCATCGATGTATGATTTTTTGTTTACTTCACTTGGACAGATATCCTGATATGATTGTCTTGCAATACATTGATTATTATTGGATCGTGATATTATTGGTATCGTGGACCATGTATCACAAACCGTATTGTGAGGTACCCTTTTCTCTCACTGATAACATCAGTAAACGGTTAATGGTCTCCATCACTAGTTCCGGGTCTCCTTTAAGAAACAATTATGTCAAATGTGGAAATTAAATATAAATAGACAGTAAAGTAGCGCACATATGAGAGGACACCAGTGTGGTTGACAGTTGATATAGGTGCCTCATTGCAGGTGATGCTTGTGATATTTTTTATATGTATATATGGGTTAGTATATATATATGTATATATATATGTATATATATATATATATATATATATATATATATATATATATTTGCTTTGTGACATGGTCATTTTTAATATATATGTATGGACTTTTTTGGGTAATAATTCAATATGTTTATGAACTGTGCAAACGCACTTTGAGACACATTTGCAGTTGAAATGTTTCTTCGTTTAACAGGTGAGGTTTTCTCTCATCAAATCGTATTAAAAACCACCTTTAACTCGCTTCTTCAACTTCCACATAGGAGTAAAACTTTATAAAAAAAATTTTTTATCGCGTTATTTACGGAAATCGGCTGATTTATCAACATATAAGATATGAATTAGTTTAAATGTGGTCATGTGATGACAGGATTGAATGAAGTGATCGTCAGTGGAGCCAGACCTACCTTGACATATTCTCTCGGTGTGGCCGGTGCGTCTTTTCCAAACCGAGTTTAGTGAAAATCCCTATCAGCGCCATAATGGCCACGACCCCGCAAATGACATACACGATCAGGTTGGTTTTATCCTTCGCCGACTCCAGCGCCACGTCCACTTTCTGCGGAGGCTTCCCAGTCATCATCCACGGCGGAGTGTCGTAGTTCTTACAGGTGGTCTGGTCCAGTCTGGAGCTCTTGAACGCGCAACAGAACCTGAAGCCACAGGTGCCGCAGCAGTACAGGTAGTTCCCCGTCCGGCACACGAACGGCGGGTCCCACTGGCCCATCACGTCGTAGTAGCCGCGGCACTTGTCCTCGGTGTGTGCGCTCTCCGTGGCTGCGCTCTCCGCCTCCTTGGAGTCGTTGAACCCGGTCACTATCATGTAGTCGTCGGCGTCATCGTCGTCGGCGGCGTGACCCGGCTCGCCCTCCGCGTCGCACACCATAACTTTGACCAGAAAGTAGCCGAGCAGCAGCTCCGTGCCCCGCATCGTTGGTCACTTTTTTTTACCCCTCAGAAGCGCGGCTGCTTCCTGCGGAGAGACGCGGCACAGCCATGCGTAAAAGTGGCGAGGCTGATTCCAACTTCCATGCGTAAAAACAAAACAAACAAAAAGCCCAGTGTGGCTCCTGCGCTTTTACTTCCTTGGGAGATACATCTAAACTAACTATGCAATAAATTGAACTATTATCCAAAAAAAGAAAAAAGAAAAAAGAAACAACATGTAGTTGAAAGACTGTTTGGCATCAGAGATGTGCTGCCCTTGGCTGAGCTGAAGGTTGTCAGACAACACTGAGACTGATTCACTCTATACTGTCTCTGTCAGAGCGAGGGGGAAAGAGAGAGAGAAGAATAGACCCAATGAGTGAGAGACTCAGAGAGAGAGAGAGAGAGACTGAGCCTCCATGGTGTAATGGCTCTAATTACAAACCTCTCCGATGTTTATTTTTGTGTGGATTCTTTAAAGGTCCAGTGTGAAACATGGCTTGAATTGAACATACAACCCATCAATTTGTTTGTATGAGTGCAAAAGGGTCTTTCAACTTGAAGGTTGTGGGTTCGATACCCGGCATTCACACCAGCCCATGTTAATCAACCCCTAGTTCGTTTGCTCGGAAAGTCCAGTTCGTTTGGGGAGGTGTGAATGTGCAACTCAACTCCGATGCACACCAAAGAAGCCTACTCTGGTCTGCCTAAAAACACGGGTCTGTTCACTTCAACTGACCCAAATGCAGGAAGCTGACGACAATGCAGGGCATTGTGGGTTAACACAAACAAAACATACACGCTTGTAGAATGATAGCCAGGAGAAATGGCTGACCCCATTGTTGCAGCGTATACAGTGCTACAGTTCTTATTGTTCTGCATGTTTGTCACAATTAAATGTTTCCGATTATCAATCAAATTTAAAGCGGACCTAGACCGGAAGTTCCAATTACTGCGTCATTACCTTGTTTACGAAGCCCTGAAGGTTCTAAACAAACAGTTCAGCCACTGCTGAGAAAACTGTGTTTTATTGTAATCTCGGGCTCAGCGAGATCTCTGAAAAAACCCGGTCCGGTTACGTAAACACCGGTTCTTCTGAACATCAGATCCTCCTGATCCGGGCACTAGTCCGGGCACATCCGGTTGCGTATTGAACCACAGAAGAAGAATAACGTCTGTTGTGGAGGTGTTTCACGAGCGACAGTGTCTTCTGACTCTGGGTCTGACTCTGGGTCAAAGTCATAAAAGGTTCTGCGGCGGGGAGTCGTGAAGAAGCTATTTTTAAACATTGTTAAAACAATGTTTTGATAATGAGGAGCAGTGCATCCAGCGTCAGAAAAGAGGATTTCTATCGGCTCTTTTACAGCAACTAGGAGGTTTTTGACCATAAAAACAAGTTAATGTATGTAGACCTCCATAACTAACATATATGTGCAACAGGACCATTCTAGGTCCGCTTTAAATATTAGACAACGATAAGCCAAATAAACACAAAATGCAGTTTTAAGTGATGATTTTATTTTATTTTTTTTATTTTTTTAAGGGGAAAAAAGTATCTGAACCTACATGGCCCGATGTAAAAAAGTTATTGCCCCCTTGTAAAATCATGAAGTATCTGTGGCCCAATAACTGCCAGACCTGTTGATTTAAGAGATCACTTAAAATAGATTCTGTCAGACAATGTGAAGTAGGCCCAAAGATCTCTCAAAAAGGAAGACATAATGTTCAAGGCCTTCTCTAATTATATCCGCGAGAAATGCGGATATTATGGAATCGGTCTTGCGTGTCCTTGTCCGCGTCCGCAGATTTTAGCCGTTAACGCGATAACTGTAAAGGCGTTTGAGATTAAATTTTCTTATTTTTTTTATGGGTCACATACCCCCTGTAGATGATCCCTATTGATTTTGAGCTGTCTACCATTATTATTAATTAATTAATTAATTAATTAATTAGTTAATTAATTAATTAATTAATTAATTAATTAATGATATAAAAACCATATTTTCGCCTGTATCTTCCAAAGTATTGCAGGTATTGGCTTCAAATGTTGCATGGGCATCACATACCACCTGAAAATTATCCCTATATTTGTAGCTTTATTATAAATTAGCAAATTAATTAATTTATTATGCTAAAAACACATTTTGGGCTTTATCTACCAGACCGATGGAGATATTGCCTTCAAATGTTGTACAATGATTCATGTAACAAATATCTACAAGTACAATCATTATTACTTTGGCTATGATTGGTAATAGTTACATAATAAGTTAACTGGTTAACTTATTAGTGAACACAGAAAAAATAGTTAAGGCATTTTTTCTTTATTATTGAGCTCATTTGGACACATTGAGGATATCATGGGTTTATTTAGCACTTATTCATAATATTTATTACATTATAATATACATTTATTAATTATCATATATAAAATAGTTAAGCCTCCATTTCTTTATTAATGCATTGAATGGAAAGTTTGAACATATTTTATGCTTTTTCATGAAATTTAATAAACATAGTGTATGCTTTTTCACTGGACACTTTAAAGATATGGCAGGTGTAGTTAGCATTTTAATATTCATAATATTTAACAAGGTATAATAGGTTAACTAGTTTTATTAAAAACTATAGAGACATTTATGAGTTCAGGTATTCTGTGTTCAATATGGAGTTTATATGGATACTTTGAACATGTATAAAGTGAAGTCAGCATTATATCATAATGTTTAACAATTATTTTGTTGAATTTATTAATAATTAAAACAGTTAGTGGCAGGTGCGAGTGCGTATACTTTGGATATATTGGAAAGTTGAGGATTGGACAAGTTCGCGGATATACCCCTTGCTGTTGGCCCCCGACAGCGTAGGCTAGTTTAAATCATTCATAAACAATGTGAATATTACAATAAGCAGTCGATTGTAAACTAAGTGTAAAAAAGAAGCGAAGTCATGGAGAGACATGTAGCTCTGTGTTGCTCTGAAGGTCCAGCAATATGTTGTCAAGGTCAATAAATCTGACCTCTGTAACATGATCATACATGGAAGGAAACAGCTTTATAGTAACCCTGGATTTCCACTGGACGCGGAACGGCCGCGGAACGGCAGCGGCGCGGTTCTGCTTCGTCCTCTGCCCGGCGGCAATCCCCACCGGGCGCGTTACAGCAGCGGCGCGGAGCCTTGGGAGCCGGCGGTATTCACGGAAGATCGCGCGATAATCTCGAACGGACGCGAGTTCGCGAGATCCAGCGATAGACTGTGTGTATGAAGTAAACAACAACACAGCTTCTTTTCATTCTCCGACGTGGAAGAACTGTTGATCTGGTGTCATTAATGATTTTATGTTTCTCCACTTCAACAATCAGTCTCTCGTCGTATATTATGACTCTCCGAGACGCTCTGATTAATTGACTGATTACCTGACAGCAGCGGTGACAACGTAATGTTGATGTGAAGTTGTGACAGGCTATATGACCTGCGTATTGTGTTTTATTTTGAAAGGGGGGCGGAAATGTTTTACTTTGATTCTGTGTCGCTTTTCCTGTCTGGTGCCATCTGCTTAGTTGAAATTTACGAGGTTCAGCAGCGGCAACGGAAAAAATAGAACTGATTCCTATCTATAGCGCTGCGGCGCGGCGAGCCGCTTCTGGGCCGCTGCTGAGACGCTCCGCAGCGTGGCCGGTGGGAATGCTCTCATTGATTAGAATGGAAGCGATTTGCAACGGCGACCGCGCCGCTTCCGTTCCGCGGCCGTTCCGCGTCCAGTGGAAATCCAGGGTAAGACCTTACCTGCTCGGCATTCCGTAGCATGGTTCTCGTACGTTGATTCAGTGTTTAAATCCACTGAATAATGTCACATGTCTGATGCTACAAATGCGTCTGTGGCTCTAGTTAACGATTTAGCGCAAATTGGATTTCCAGGAAGTTTCGCTCCAAATAAGGACAGAAGAGTTTCCCGTGTTAACTGAGTTGTCTTCGTAGTTAGGTCTATGTCCGTTATGATGCATGTGGAGATGTCCTGTGCTTTGCTACACGAAGGTAGAGATTGTGACCTCGTTTAGATTGTGAAGCCTATTTGTTGATTTAATAGACATACATGCCCTCAAATGGATAACTGGCACTTACTGACCACGTCCTCTCCGCTCTTAAATACTGATCATATACAGATGATGAAGAGGCCTTGACAAGCACTGATCTTATTTTTAGACAAACCTTTTAATCTAAAATTAACATTAAAGAGCAGTGGCTCAACATCTTCCTCTTGAGAACTCTGTTCGATGTTTGATGTTGAAGCGTCTCGGATCACCGAACCCAACTAACTTTTATTTACAATCATTTCTCATCTTTTTGTTTCTGTAAATTGTCCCTATAAATAGTGCACACAGTCTCCGAGGACCCGCAACTTGACAAAAACCATTAGATACTCTCCAGACAGTGACATTTAATTCAAATGTTCACTCGTAAAGTGTGAAATGGTGAATGACTGTCAACTAAAAACAAAGACGCTGTCGTTAAGCTGCCGTTTATGGACAACGACAGATGACATCCTCACAATCCTCAGTGTTTCCAACATTCTGTAAACGTTAACGTCTCTGCTTTTTTAATATTGTCGTGAATCATTTTTACAGCTCCGTTGTGTGGAGGATTTGTTTATACACCTTACAGAAAAACAACAGTTGTAAAAAGTGGCAATTATCTTTTGTTTGCAAATCCACCTGTGAGCAATAATAAAGCAGGAGGAGTTGTGTCCTGAAGTCTGAATAATATCCTCATCTTTGGTGTTAATTAGTTTGTTCTGAGGCTCCGGCGTGTTGTGTTAGTGCCGCTTTGGAGGCTATGTTTGTATTTTTATTCTCTCCTTTTTTTTTTAAATTTCACACAGAGTAAGTAATGAGGGAGTCTGAAACTGACATGGTGCAACAATAAAAATAACCAGCTGTGTAAAAATAACCCACTCGATTTGTATTTGGAAGCACGGAGAAGATGGTAATAAAATGTTTAAAAAAGTAAATATCGACATTCTGTGCGACAGACATGACGAGTGTGTGAATTCTTGCAGGTGAACCCGTACCAAAGGTTTAGTTGAAGACGAGGGTTTGAGCTGTTCTTCAGGAGGGAGCAGCTGTGCAGACTGGAGTGCTGTAATTCAGCCCAGACAGGGAGAGAGAGCCTGATTAAATGCTTACACAGAGGGGAATTTTAATCTTGTTTTATTTGAGCAATGCAACTGTTTCATGGATTGGATCACGCCTGAGACCCAACATGCTCCAGGTTTACCTTGAAAACCTGGCCATAAAACACCTGAATAGAAACTTCTTTTTTTTTTTCATGCCTTGAAATAAAAAAAAAACAAGAGTATTTTGGCGATGTGCGAGCATTTAAATGAGTCAGCGGATTTTGCAACAGCACGCCAACAAACACAGGTATTGCAGTGGCTATTCAAAACTATATAAAACATGATGTGCAATAAACTGACACTTAGAATAGCCCAGCCTACTTTAGACAGTCTTTAGACTTAGAATAAAAAAAACGACAATTCCAACTGCAAGGTCCCGGATTTAAAATGACTAAAAACACACACAAAAACAGATTTTGCATGGGCACTGAGTGCCATTATTCATTGCTAAATCAGACTTTTGTCATTCCAGTATTTAAAATAGTAATTCCGAAAAATAAATGTGTTCTTTGCTCTCCCTGATTTGTTCTTTGCACTCCCTCACTTGTTCTTTGCGCTCCCTGATTTGTTCTATGCACTCCCTGATTTCTTCATTGCGTTCCCTCACTTGTTCTTTGCACTTTCTGATTTGTTCTATGCACTCCCTGATTTGTTCTTTGTGCTCTCTGATTTGTTCTTTGCACTCCCTGATTTGTTCTATGCACTCCCTCACTTGGTCTTTGCGCTCCCTGATTTGTTCTTTGCACTCCCTCACTTGTTCTTTGCCTTCCCTGATTTGTCCATTGCACTCCCTGATTTCTTCATTGCATTCCCTCACTTGTTCTTTGCACTCTCTGATTTATTCTTTGCACTCCCTGATTGGTTCTTTGCACTCCCTCACTTGGTCTTTGCGCTCCCTGATTTGTTCTTTGCGCTCCCTGATTTGTTCTTTTCACTCCCTGATTTGTTCTTTGCGCTCCCTGATTTGTTCTTTGCCCTCTCTGATTTGTTCTTTGCACTCCCTGATTTGTTCTTTCCACTCCCTGATTTGTTCTGTGCGCTCCCTGATTTGTTCTTTGCACTCCCTCACTTGTTCTTTGTGTTCCCTCACTTGTTCTTTGCTCTCCCTGATTTGTTCTTTGCCCCGTGGTTTTTTGTTTGGGATTTTGACCATGGGTGGGCCTTAGGAAGTTGCCTGCTGATTGGCCACTGAGGTTTGGAGCGACAACTCAATGGACCAGAAGTTGTCACAGACTTGGCGTCGCTGTTCATGTGGAACTCATTCCCAAGGGAAGTTCTATCAGCAGACAGATTCCTAAGGCCCGCCCGCAAACAAAAAACCATGGCACAAAGAACAAATCAGGGAGTGCAAAGAACAAGTGAGGGAGCACTTGCTTCTTAAAAAGTGTTGTTTGCTTTGTGAAAAGTGTTGTTGTTCTATAAAGCAAGTTGTTCAATAAATCACTTATTATTTCCAATTGCTAAAATGTGTTTTGCGTCATTTCACCAGAATTTGGGGACGGGTATGCAGCAGGAGCGTCTGTGCAGACACTCTTTGGTCATGTGACTTGAGTGTCATGGCTTCTGCTCGCAGCAGTGATTCACGCATGCTTGAAGCTTTCCACTTCAAAGAGTGACACAAAATAACAAATGTACACGACCTTCTGATTTCCCTCTGTCGACTCAGTGGAGCCGTTTCATCTCCAGGACCCTTTTCATACTGGATGAACTACTCATTGTTCTGATATTATATAAGCAGAGAGAAAATAATAGCAGTGTTCTGCTTTGGACTGATTTTTACATGTCCTTTTTTTTAAGTAACTCCCATCCCATTCTTGTAAATGTTATATTACAAGAATGCCTCAAGGGAGTTTGGACAATTTTGCTACAAACATTGTCTTGAACTGAAGGATGAGCTGATTAGAAGTTGTAGGTTAAAGATTAAAGACATAGTTTTCCAAAAAACATTTGAAATTATCAAAGTAATGTCTGGAACATCGTAAGGGAAGTTTTTTGACAGATTAAAAGTGAAAAAATAATAATTTCAGTACACCAGGCACAAGCATTTGCTTTAACTCAAGGACAACCTGTTTTGGAAGTTTTTGGTTCTAAATTTATTTGAAGCAGACACAAAGAGAATTTGGCAAAAACTCACAGGTTAATTGGTTGAATTTGCATGGCCAAAAATAAAATGTCACAGTAGTCTCATTAAATAATAGTTTTTGGCCTTTTGAATGTTAAACGAGTCTGGGAAAAAATATGTAGAATATACTGTAGTGGCACTAGTGAGGTAACACCCAATAAATGATGTTAGTACAGATAAATGCAGTTAGTTTGAGGCTGCGTCCATACTACTCCATTTATGTTTACAAACTGTGGAAATGCCTGCCGTACACACAACACCTTATGTTAGAGCCCCTCAAAAAACTAGATATATTTAAAAACATAACAGGCTTTGTTTTAGTCGAGAGACCCTTAGAAACAACAGGTACTTGCATATGTTTCTGGATTGGCTGTAATGGCACAAATTGGCACGCTACAGATATGGCCCAAACCAATCATTGTTCATGGCACTGCGCGAGTTCATAGGTCAAGAGGCTATCAATCATTACCCAACAGTGTACCATACGGTCTACAGCTGTAATGTCGTGAGTCGCGAAGGCATGACGTCATTGACGCACGGTTTGTTATGCTACGAGTGCATGTTGAAAATAAAGTACCGTGAGCACACAACAGTGTCCGTATATTTGTGGACATAACAAACAGGTTGCCGATGTGCCTCCACTATTTCTCGCCAACATCTTTGTCGTGGTCGTCCTTTGAGAAGACGTCAAAGAGTTGCCAAAGCTCAACGAAACATTTTTCAGAGTCACTAGTCCCTCTTCCTCCTCGTCTTGTTTGTATCTGGATGCTCATCTATCTTTCTTTTGATCAAAATTGAAAATTGTGCATGGTCTTAACTTTATATGTATATATTATATGTATATGTAAGTCCATGCGCCTATCCTTCTCCAAGAATATCTGGGCTAGGGGTAGGGTTAGGGTTAAGCCCAATTTCTACTCCTGCGTAAAGTGCTCTACGTAGGTTACGCAGAGACCTCTGCGTCGACGGAGAGTCTCTGCGTCGTCTCCGGCTGCACGAAATATTGTGTCCGTCACTCCGTCAAGGGACAAGGGCTGCGATTGTTTCTCAGGACAGGCCAAGATATCGCTGCTCTGTGCCGGCCACACTGCGCACCGAGCGAACACAGAGGCGGAGCTGATCACCGGCGACAACTTCACTGCCAAACTATAAATAAGTCATATCTTAACACACACAGCACATGTTTAGACTCTAAATGGCTAATTTCTCGCCCCAAATTATCTTAAAACTGCGTTCAGTGACACAGAGAAGTGAGAAACAGCCACTGTTTCAACAACAACAGTCTTTCTCTCTCGGACGCCATTGCTCACTGTAGCCAGAAGCACAACAGCCTTGGGAGGTGACCCCTACTGATCGGGCGGGAAATTGCAGTGCGTATCCGGCACCACGACAGAGAAGTATGAAGGCTCGAGTGGTCTCCGTGGTTAAGCAGTCGGTGAGCATTACGCAGTCGCCTTTTTTTTTACCCTTTTCATTGTTCTGCTCTCTCCAGTTACTCTTGTCTGCAATAGTCAAGACGTGAGAAGCTCTGGTTATCCTTGTTAGATATTTATTACACAGGACAGTTATGTTTAGACTACTTAATGCTATTGTATTTGTTATTTTCTCAGTTAGAAAAGTAAAGGATGTCACCTGGTTTAACTCATTGCTGTGATGAGTGACAGTCAGTGGTTTCATAGCAGGTCTACTGCTGAGCTAATCAAATCAATATGCTCCATTAAGCTACAAATGTGTAGTGTGTTGTGACTTAACGCCCACAAAACGGCGACCCTGTGTAAACGTTATGGATTACAACAGGTTTTAAAATATTAGATGAAGCTGTTGTCTTTACTAAAATCAAAACTAATCAAAGAGCAAAACGCTCTTACAAATCAGGAGCGAGTGATTTCACATTTAATTAATGGCCGCGCTGTTATCACTGATGCTAAATAACTTTAGATTACATTCATTATAAATGTAACTTTAAGTTAAATTGGTGTGTTTAAACTTCACCTGGGGAAACTGACTTCACCTTCAGTCGAGGGTCAGCGCAGTCGCTCAGTCTGTGCCGGGATGCAGAGCCACCACAGCAGACTCACTGTGTGTGAGCCAGACTGTAAATAGCGCACTGCACGTTTGATGCAGGGCCGTAGCTAAGTGAGTCAGGGGCCTAAGACGTCAATGAAAACACACTCCATAAGAAGATAGAGGGGTGCTGCCGTCACTTCATCATCACCTCTCTTTCGTCCGCTAAATTATCCACCTGTTGTTCTTGTGACGATGAATTCTGCTAACGTCTATGTTAACACGTTAGCATAAAGATCGCTAACTTAAAATGCAAACGAGCATAGCAGAAGTGAGACCTGTGTCTGTCTTTGTCTTTGTCAAGAAGTACAGCCAGTTTAGTTCTTCTGCAGTGTTTCTTTGTCCATCTTCATTCAACGGTGAACACACACACCACACACTGCAGCAGCAGCAGCAGCTGCTATCTCGCATATTAAGTAGCCATGTTCTCCGTGACCATCAGCTGATTTGCCCGAAAAAACAACACAAGCTCTGGAATGTGAGATCGCCACAGCCTAACTAGCAATCAATTCACAGCGATCAAACAACCTTAATTCAAATACAAAGTTTATGGTTTTAAGTACTTTCACAATACTGTGATTTGAAGCATGTAGTGGCTTCTTACAAACTTCAACTTGAACAATTTTGAAAAAAACAAAAATCCCTCATTTTGAAAAAAAGAAGAAGTCGGCACTGAAAAAAAAAAAGTGCGCCGACTTGCGCCCTTTTTAGCGGGCCACATATACATATGTATATTGGCGACATAAAGAGAGGCAGCAATAGGCATGCACCAACTGCCATCGCTGCCTCACCTCACCGTTCTCCCCTGTATATGGATTCAATTCAATTCAATTTTGGCCATAGAAATGTTGAAATCATACAGAAAACTAATTTATAGAACAGTCAAGTGGACAAATTGATTTTCTTTTATCATTATTAGTATTTTAATTGTCATGATGACAAGGGAGGCAGAGCAAACTGTGGATAAAACAAGAAATCTGATTCCTGTTTACACCTGCATGCATTATGCCCAGTAAGCCTGGATGCAAACACTGAAACGCTATTATTATTATTTTTTCAATCTGTAGCCCGAGTTTATCTTTTGGCTTAATTATCTGACATATTTTCCTAATTTCCAGCCTGGGCTTTCATTCTCAACTTGTCCTCCTTCCTCCTCAGGCTGGCAGGTTGGTGATGAGGTCTGTCGTTCACATGTTTCTGGGTCAAAAAGCTGTGAGTTGTCACTTTGGGCTCCTGGACCCAGGGTGGGCCTTGGTGAGTAGAGAGTGTGCTTGTTTTCATTTGTCCTAGTTATAAAAAGCACTCGAGGGTTCCAGAAAAAAAAGAAAAACAGCGACCTAACTACACTGTCTAGATTTTGAAGGATGCAGCAGACAGAACATCACTGGAGCTATCAAGAGGTTGTGCCCCAACCAAATCAACTTTTAAAAACAAACATGAACGCTGTACTGTATGTACTATTGTGACAGTGAAAGATTTGACACTTCCCCATAACTATACATAGCTGGCATCGCTGAGACTAAAAGCGGCGAAGATGTGCAACATCTCAAATACATCAAGCGGATCCTTTAAATAAATTTCAGACAAAGTAGGCCAGTCAGCGCTGACTTGCTCGTCTTTGTTCAGTCTCTGGCTGCTCAGCGTCTGACGTTTTTCCCTTTGTCTCCTTCATTTTCCTCACAATCAAGAGGCAGAGCAGTGCAGTACAGTGCAGGGAGGTGCTGTCATGGCAACAGAAAAAAGAAAGATAGCCAGGATGACCATGTGTGAGACAGAGCTGACAGCACGCCGTACAGTACAAAAGCATTCCATGACCCGGTACTGCAGCTGCAGGATATTACTTAGAGATCTCCTGCAGATGAAAAAAAAGTGATAACGGGAGTTTGAGCTTCAAGGTCGTCCCTCAACTGGAAAGTCCTTCCATCCATGATCTATCTGAAAATTATTGCTGTACTTGTGTGCATTGTTGGCATGTTCCCTCTTATTGAACTTTAAAGGGTAACTTAACGCCCTCTTCTGAGGATAACTCAGATTTGTAAAGAGAGAATAATTCTATAGCTTGGTACATCGTCACTTCTGTTACTTCTGTCAAGTTTTTTGTTTTTTTCAGAATTAGTTTTTCTGTGGGTGTCCAAAGAGATCATTCGACAGACTGGTAGCTCAAAGCAGTCCCAAACATTATATAGACAAACTTTTGTTATTAAACTGAGCGTGCAAAATCAGAATGAAGCAACTGAATGAAAACTCATTAGTTCTATGCCCGGTTGAGGCGTTTGGAGATCAAGTGGCCTTTTGTGTTGTCAGAATATTCTTCGACGGGGGACGAGGAGCCTTTGAAGGAGGACGACAGCACTTTAATTTCCTGGCATTTGACACTCGGTGACTTAAGCAGATGTCACAATGCTTTTTTAGATGTTAGATGTTTAAGTACACATTGTCTTGTCTCAGATTAAGCTGAATGCTGATGCAAACATCTCCCTGTTTGTCAGTAAAGTAGTGGGTAGATCTTCTGTCACCCAATGACATTATAGCAATACACATAAAAAAGTGTGTCATCTAAAGTCGAGACACACAAAGACGACTGCAGACAGATTGGAGTGTGGGTGAAAAGTAGATTTTTTTATGACATTTTGATATGATTCAAGTTTTTTTGGAGTCTGAGTCAATCAAATCAGAATTTTTATTATAGAAAATAATTGCTGTCTTTCAATTTGGATATGGCACTTGGTCGGTCATATTGCGATTTAGATTATTTTGCAATTAATTCTGCGGCCCAATGAAAATACAAAGAACCTCAGAAATCAATGTTTTTTTGTCGGGTTTCTTTCTATTAAAAATTCTGAGGAAAGTCAGAATTTTGACTTCACTCTTGAAATTGTTTCCCCATTTGGATTGTAATCTCAGAAATCAGATTTTTTATTTACTCTTCAAAAATTCTAAGACTCAGACTTGAGATGGAAGTCAGATTTCTGAGATCAACATTAGCATTCCAGCAAAACATGTCAGATGTAATCGCATTTTCTCTTAGTTATGTGAAAAAGAAAACTCAATTTATAAACTGGTAAAACAAATTAACATAATTATTGAAGGAAAAAGTCAGAAATTCTGACTTTAATCTCAAAATTCAGACTTTTTTTCTCAAAAAAGAAGTTTCACAAGTGAATTCTACTGCTCACAGTCTTTCAGCAGGATGAAGTATTCTTGTCTGTGTACACACACGTCGTACACTGATAGTTTTGCTGGACAGAGCCCATTTTCTAAGAAATCAAAAATAATGTTTCACCGTCTCTGTTCACAAAGACCAAACAGAGGCACAATAGTAACAACGAAGGTTAAATACTGCAGCTTTAAGCAGGTTAGTGTTAAACCTCTCCTGATGCACATTTTTCTCTTCAGCACATTTGTAATTTACCCGTCACTTGAATCTCACGATGTCACTGTCGTAACAGCTGAACTGAACTGTTTGGTCACTGACTTACAGCTGCTTATTATTCTGACAAAGACCAGAAAGGAGGGACGTCATTATCTTTCACTCCTCTCAAGCTGGAAATAGCCACTGAAACGACTTTAAACTCTCTGCGTGTTTAAAGCTGCACTTGAAGACGAGAATCCTTTAAATACCTCTTTGTTATTTTTATAAAACTGGCTTCTTTTTTTTTTAAGAAACATTCATCTCCTTACACCTCTTTCTCCTCTTTTAGCCTATTAGTCCTGTTACATAAAATAATACACATTAAAGTAAAATGTAAATTAATAAATAGAAGTAAAAATGCATGAGGTAGTGAGAGACTGGAACAAATGCTGAGAGAGAACGGCAGAATGGAGAAAATTACTTTAGTAGAAGTTGTCACTTTTTATAATATCACTTAAGTAAAAGTCTTAAAGTATATGACATTAACTGTATCAAAGTATCAAAAGTAACTTTCTGAAATAAAATGTACTTAAGTTTTAATAGTCAAAGTATTTAAAGCTCCCATAGAAAGGAAGTACCAATTAACGCTGTTTTTTTGGTGTGTATCTGCGCCGTTACCTAGTTTATGAAGCCCTGAAGGTTCGAAACAAACAGTTCAGCCACCGCTGAGATTATACCTGTAATCTCGGGCTCAGCGAGATTTCGGGGAAAAAAAACAGAATTTCTCATGAGCAGCGGATCCGGTTGTGTACATTGAACCGCAGAAGAAGAACTTCCGTGGTGGAGGTGTCTCACTTGCGTGTCTTCTGACCTTCTTCTGATCTTTTGTCAATAGCCGGCGGGTGCAGACAAGCGATCGTTCGCTACCGTTTACCCTTCAATAAGCTGAATATGCTGAATATGTCCGTGGTTGTGGTATTTGTATGAGTATCATCTTATAACTAACTGACAACCTAATAACTTGACTGAAATAAAAGAATAAATAAATAATCGTGACATAAATGTGTTCTTCTTCTTCTTTTTTGGAGTTGACAGACTGGACGCAGCTTTCACGTTATTCTGCCCCCTACAGTCTGAAGACGTATCTGCATTTAAGGGGTGTCCCATTTCTAAGTGACAAAATAACCCTCAACACTTGGTTTTGAGGGCCAGTTAAGATTAAGGGTTGAGCTTGAGGGTTAAGATTGAGGGTTAAGATAGGAATTGGAATTGGCCCTTAATGTATGTAAGTAGACCTCCATAACTCACATATATGTGTGATAGGACTCTCTGGAAGCTTTATAAAAAAAATGTAAATTTAAAAAATTTATGAGTTGGGATTGAACCATGGTGGCTCAGGGGTAGTTGTCTTTCAACTGGAAGGTCATGGGTTCAGTTCCTGGCTCTGCTAGTCTATGTGTGTCATTGAGCTTGACGAGCAGCAGAACTTTATAGTTCATTCTGTATCTGACTGGAAACCAGTGTGAAGACTTTAAAAGTGGAGTCATGTGCTCTGATCTTTTTTGTTCTGGTTAAAACTCCAGTTGGAGCTTTTTAATGCTCTAAAAAAACAAATAAAAAATAATGAAATTGAAACCAAAAGAGTTGAAAAGAGAGAGGCATGAAACCATAACAGACAGAATGTCATTGTGTGTGATGTTGTGATCGTCCAAAAGAGAGGAGCCTATGAATTATTAATACCCAAGGAGTGAGATGGGGTATAAACAAAATAAACATGACTTTCATTTGTTTCTCAAAGACTAAGATTCACCAGCAGCCCGCAGATTAGCCTGGAAGATAAGGTTTAATGTGTAGTCGGGTCACTCTGCTCCTCTGAGAGCACTGATGTTTGGCTGTCGATGCCTAACGGCTCATTCAGGACACCAGCGGAGGCTGCGCTCATTTCGCTCAGTCAGCCACAGAGCAACAGGGCGGCTGCTGCTTCACTCCAGCTCCGTGCCAAAGTCTCAAGTGGAATGCCAGGCTCATTATAGCAGGACGAGAGTTCATGTCTCCTCTAACTATGTGAGCTTGACTGTGGATAATGAGCCTCCTGACCACTGAGAGTAAAAAACCTTGTGTGGCTGCTTCCATCAGTCTATGCAGCTTAGGAGCTCTCGCTCCCTGTTGTATTCCACCCGAGTGCCATCAGCATTCATTGAGATATATGTCATCTCGCAAATCCAGGTGAACATGCCGCTCTTATAGCTTCTGAATGTTTGTTCAACATCTAGTGTCCTCATTTAAGAAGCTTTAATTCAATTCTAATACGACCTGAACATGGCTGCCTCTCAACAGTAAAATCACTCCGTCTTATTTGTTTCACATTCAGTCAGTTGTGCACATAGTACACATTGACTAAATACTGACAAACAAGTTTTTCTTATATAAATTCTGCAAACGAACTACATTTCATTCATTTTCCTTTATTTAACCAGGCAAAAAAAAAACTCATTGAGATTTAAAACCTCTTTTCCAAGAGTGACCTTGCCAAGACAGCAGCACAAACACAGAAATAGTTACAACAAGACACAAGTAGAATACGATCACACACTACAGGTAAAACAAGAGTGGGATTTCACAATAACACAGTGCAATCACAAGATCCTAGTGAACTCATTTCTCTGGCTTTTATAATTGACTTGAATTCCCCCAGAGCTATGAGATGTTGCAATTTCAACAAGACTACAACAAGAGTGTTAATCTTCCACAAAACTGGAACATTTTGGCATCATGTTTTGATAATGAGTAGCAGTGGATCCACTGTTCCAGAGGGGGGAGCTGCGCTTCTGAGAGCTAATGTGCTAATTACGTCACTTCCAGGTACTGGCCAATCACAAGACAGTTGGGAAATCCCTCGCTGGCTGGCCAATCACAACACAGTCTGTCTTCTGGGGTTGAGATTTCAGTCTGAAACAGCTTGACTGATGAGAGCTTCAGTAAGGAGAGATTTCTATCGGCTCGTTTGCAACTAGGAGGTTTTTGACCATAAAAACAAGTTAATGTATGTAAGTAGACCTCCATAACTAACAAATATGTGCAATAGGACTCTACGGGAGCTTTAAAAATGTATTACAATTGACCCTCGACCTTTTGCGACCTCGCTGTTTCGTGGATTTTTTTTGTGCAATTTTGCATGTTTTTTTGTTTGTTTACAGTGTATGAATGCGCATTGTGTTCTGCGTCCTCCGCTACAGTGGAGCAGCGCCAGGACAAAGAGGGGAACTGTGAAATACGTGAGTCACTATTAATAATTTCATTTCCAACCTTTTAGGTTGATCATTCAAATTAAATGTGTTATTTCTAAAAGCTATCATATTTTTGTTAAAGGAAAACGTTAATATTTTTATTTCTCAAACAAATGTTTGAGCCTGAAAAGAGGTTTTGATCTTTGGTTTCATTCTATATTACTGTACTTATGTTTTAAAATCTACGCATGGTTGAACTTTGTTCGTGTTTAAAGGTCACATAGAGTGGTCCTGTTGCACATATATGTGAGTTATGGAGGTCTACTTACATACATTAACTTGTTTTTATGGTCAAAAACCTCCTAGTTGCTGTAAAGGAGCCGATTGAAATCCTCTTTTCTGACGCTGTCCGTCAGCCGCAATGAAGCTGCCAACTCTCACCCCCAGAAGACAGAGTCTTGTGATTGGCCAGTACTATTCAGCACACCAGCTCTCAGAAGCACAGCTCCCCCCTCTGGAACGGTGGATGCACTGCTACTCATTATCAAAACATTGTTTTAACAATGTTTAAAAATAGCTTCTTCACGACTCCCCGCCGCAGTCCCTTTTATGACTTTGACCCGGAGTCAGACCCAGAGTCAGAAGACACTGTTGCTCGTGAAACACCTCCACAACGGACATTATTCTTCTTCTGCGGTTCAATGTACGCAACCGGATGTGCCTGGACTAGTGCCCGGAGCAGGACGATCTGCTGTTCAGGAGAACCAATGTTTACGTAACTATTACGGGATTTTCCGAGATCTCGTTGAGCCCCGAGGTTACAATAAACACAGCGTTCTCAGCAGTGGCTGAACTGTTTGTTTAGAAACTTCAGGGCTTCTTAAACAAGGTAATGACACAGATACACACTAAAAAACAGCGCTAATAGGAACTTCCGGTCGAGTTCCGCTTTAAACAAGAGAGAAATGTGAGAAAATGTTAATTCCTGTCTGAGAAAACAATATAAACTGTGTGCTGAGGGATTTTACAGCCTTAAAACATGTATAATAATTGTAAAATATAAAGCTAAAGTACTTTGCGGATTTTGCGTATTACAGGTTATTTTTAGAACGATAAACGAGGGACCACTGTATTATAAAACAGTGTATTTGGATGTAACTTTTATTGAAGGGACCATTGGCCCGCAGAAATGTTGACATTATCAAATCTGTCCCTCGTTTGGACACCCCTGGTAGCCAAAGGAGAGAGATGGACCCTGGACTAAACTAGATACTGCAACTGTAGGTTGCTTCTTTGTCATTTCCCTGACTAATTGGATTATTGACTCTATACTGCCCCCATGATTTCCGGTGGTATTGCTCTGTTTTGTCCTCTATCTCCCCTGCAAAGCGCACAAAGACAGACGAAATATAGATACGATAAGTCCTTTATTAGTCTTATGGGGAAATTTACATTATCGCAGCAAAGACAGTAAAGATAAAGATAATAAATAATAAACATGCATTGCCACAAAGTACAATATAGAAACATATTAACAATATGAGAAATTGTTATTTAGAGAGATATTTAGTATTTAGTATAAACTATAGAGTTGAACATGGACAAAGTATGGATGAAAGCCTCCGCCCATCTACGTATGTCCATCTTTTGCTCTTTTTTGAGTATAAATCAGCCTCTACAGCTACAGTTAGCTTTGGTTAGCATAGCATAAGGACTGGAGACAAAGTGACTCTTTAATAGGGTTGAACATAGACAGGAAACAAATTATTAACAGAACGACTATAACAAAGTTAAAATAGAATGTGTCTTAGTTATCAGAATATATACAGTAGGAACAGTCCAGTAGCATAGCACAAGGACTGAAGACAACGTGTAACCCTTTAATCTTCACAAAAGTAAAGCAAAGTGAAAGTGACAGTTTCCATGAGGTTATATGCTGAACTATTTCTCGGCTCTGAACAGTTGCCAGGCAACCAGGGGAGAGTGCAGCAAGTTACTGGAGGAAATAGTATCAAACAGCATGAAAAGCAAAAAAAAAGAAGAAAGAAACAAATTATGTTATGTTATTAGTTGTTTTTAGGGATCAAACTAGCATTTGCTCATAAAAATGTGTTAATAAGGCGACTTTTAGCCACAGGACTTTGTCACCTTCAGACAGATTCAGGCTATTTCTCCGTTTCCTAAACTATAGCTTAATGAACATTGGCTATCACATCACATTTAATGGTTAGCTGGTGCTAATGTTCTTTTTAAGGGAAAAAAATGATACCATATAATTTTGGTGTCTCTGGAAAACATCTGCAAAATTGTAATAAAAAAGAAAAAATGTTAATAAAAGTGAGGCTCATTTAATGCATTTATATGTGGACTCCAAGGATGGAAACATTCACATGTACTTTATTAAAGATGTGCTGGTGCCAGGGTTGTGCTAAAACTCCTATTGTTCTTTGTGAAGTTAGTGTGTTTTGCTTTTTTCCTCCAGGTCTCCTCTCACAGTATAGGTTGAGTGGGAACTTTCTAATTTTCTGCAACCTTAATTTACTGTTGGTTTAACTTATAAACTTGAGATTATTTAGTGCCCGAAGGACGGATGAATAAGGACTTAAATAAGAAGATTATCTTTATTTAAACTAACAAAGCTATTTGTTGTTGGGTTAAAATACTGATAACTTGTGACATTTC
This sequence comes from Microchirus variegatus, assembly GCF_963457635.1. NCBI lineage: Eukaryota > Metazoa > Chordata > Actinopteri > Pleuronectiformes > Soleidae > Microchirus > Microchirus variegatus. The sequence goes on along the minus strand of NC_139811.1, from coordinate 21,066,813 downwards.
ATTGAAATTTCATAACTCATTCTTTGTTGAACACGACTTATTGCTCAAATCCTTTTTAACAGTGTTGAGATTTGAATATCTTTTGAGAAATGAATGGGACCAAGCTATAAATGATACTGGGCCTATATAAAAATGAACATAGTCTTTTGAAACACACATTTAACTCCTGCATTTTGCAGCACCATGTCACTTTTTGAAACTTTAACTTCCCAGCCATCACCTTATTGGGCAACAACAGCCGTCCACTCATTGCTTTATCTTTTAATTTAATTTCCCTGAAGTGGAACGTCATTTTAGAAAATGTACTTTATACTTTATTGTGGAAGAACTGAAACTACAGATTGAGACCATTAAGTCAGGGAAATCTATACTGATGTTATAAATCAAGTGAGAAATTGGCCTATCCATTCGAAGTGAGTTTGCCCCCTGGTGGTTAACTTACATCCTACTTCAGAGCAGAACCCTACTTCTTATATACTGTCTGTGCCCTCCACTCACTTCATACTCGCCCCCTTCCACTTATTTTACAGTTTTAGTCAAACAAGAGGATGTGTCCTTGTAGCGCTACCTTGAAGAATTCCTCTTCCATTTGAAGAATCACAGCTGTAGGTGGTTATTTTCAGGTGTCATTGACTCGGCTCACCTTACCTCTAAAAAAACAATCTCGCCACAGGCGACGCATTATGTGTGAGAGACCCAGATATGTGGCTCTGGTGGGGAGGAGAGGGAGTGTAGTGTTTTGGTGCTGGGGGAACATTGGCTGCTTGAAGAGAGGGAGGGGGGGGGGGGGGTTAAAATCTGTGAACCTGCCACAGTAGATATATCCAGAATTAGGCTGCCAGCCTTGGCACATATCCCAGAGAATTGTGACTCAACCGTAGCAGTGTTGTTTGATAATCTGTCCAGTCTGCTCCCAGGTGAGCCGGCCCACTAAAAAGTTCCTCACTATTTTCACATTATCATTGTGGCTCCTTTGATTATTTTTTTTTTCTTTTCAAGTCTCAGGTGTGATCAACAAATTTTATTACATTTTATTATCCCCCCAAAAAATGAAGTGGCCAAAGAAACCTGGCTCTGTTAGTCAAGGGACCAATTTGTTGAAGTTATAAAACTTTTATGTTGAAAATATTAAAGTAACACAATCTACACTTTGCCCCCAAGGCCCCCCTACAGTTTGGAAGTGGTATTGTCTATTGTAAAATGTGCTGTATGTTGTGGTAACGTGCATTAGTTGATGAGCCAAAGATACTCTGAAGCTAACGTGCAAACGACCAAGATACAGTAGCCTGTGTTATAGCATTTTATACAAATTTTATAACATTATTGTATTTTCCAAGATATTACACATGAAAACAAACCTGGAAAAATATGTGGCGTGGTTCTATTTTGCCATTTTTAGTTGCTTTAAAATCAAAATTATCAACAGGTCCAGTATGAAGCATTCATTACAATCAATCAGTATCAGAAAATTATATTAATTCTCCAAGAAAGAAAGAATGTACCAAATATTACAAATCAATGAAGTTATTAAATAAATGAAACTCAATTCAATTCAATAAAATACCTTATAAATATACTGTAATACCTTATATAACAGCGTCACACCCAGTGGTGAGGCTGCTGTTAACCTGAGGACTGTACCTTTTGTAGAGCTAAATTGTGTCAACAAAACAAAGAAAAATAACTCCAACAAAAGAATAATTATATTTAAATGTAGGGGTGGGAATCACAGGCTACCTCACACAATGTGACACGTAAGACATGGTCCAGGATACCGATAACACCACGATACAACGATTATGTGATAACCAATATATTGCAAGACAATCTTACATCACGATATCTGTCTGACAACAAAGAAAACATTAACGTGAAAAGGGCAGGATTTTCTCCATTTATTCACAACATACAGCTCAAAGTCCATAAAGTCTTTTCCCGCTGTAAACTGTCAGGGACTGTAAAATATCGATCATTTCCCTGACGTATTGATTCTCATATTGGAAGGATGACGATACAGTATATCACCAAATCGATATTTGACCCACCCAAATTCAAATTAATGTGATTCAGGACATTTTATTTCTGTGTGTATGTCACTGTCCCTGGCCTCTGCTCATGTTGTGATAAAAGAAACAACCTTGACCAGTGTCCTGTAGGAGTCCACTGTGTGCTGTCAGTCTGGAAAAGTGAAGAGGACAACCAGAGACGAGAGCTTTGTCTGCACGGGTCTCCTGTGCTGTGTAATACGAGGCACTGTTCTTCGATCAGGCCTATTTTCAGCCCACACATTTTACTGGAGCAAAGCTGATCTCCCCCCAACAAGCACTCTGAGAGAATTTGGCAGGACTACACACACACACACACACACACACACACACACACACACACACACACACACACAAACACACACACACAGAACAGAGACATCGCTCGGTTGCTCAAATCAAATTGGGGCTAAATTTGACCTTTGAGGGAAAGTCTCAGCAGGTCCCGTAATCATCAGCAACTGATCTTAAGTCAGTTCCATGAACACACAACAAACTGACAAGTGTTTGAATTATAATTGACTAAAGACTTTTTGTTTCTGTTTATCAGTAACTTTGTCCTTCTTTTAGCAACTTCCTGTCTTCAGTTTTTGACAAATCAATCTGAATGTTTTGCGATGGGTTGGTGATAACCCTCCACCCCAATGACTGATTTCATAGAATGCCAAGAAGTGGGCTGAGAGCTGAGGGAGGCAGAGTAGAGGGCGTCGTCTCGTAGTGAAATCTGACACTGAAATGCAGCTAATTCACAAAGTGCTCCGAGAGACGGGACGTTCGATTGCTCAAACTCTCTGGGATTTGTAAAAAGAAAAAAAAGGGGGGGGGGGGAGTCTGGGACAACAAGCCTCGCAGTGATTAGGTAAAAAAAAGCTTGTACCACTTAAGCAAGCATGGAGTTGTACCGGGATCATACAACACAATATGTATGTCTTTCACGATGGTCACCATGTAAGATTATCAATCACAGCGGCAAGGATTCTTGCAGTGTCTTACAAGTATGACCTCGACCAATCATCGTCCACAGCACTGCGCAAGTTCATAGGTCATCTGGGAGGTTCACAGGTCATCTGGGAGGCAGGGCAAGGAGTTGTCAGTCATGGCTTCTGAGGCATAGTCACAGATTTTCTTGTGGTGGTCTCCTGAGGAGACATACTGAGGTACTGTTGCCAAAGGGGACTTTCTTTGGGGGTCACTATTACACCTTTACATTACGCTATTACAACAGCAGCAGAATCTTCACCATGTTTATTGGCTGCACCAGAACACTCTGTTATCCCACTGGTCAATGTCCAGAAGCACGTTGCAGAAGGTGTCCGACTAGGCAAGAAAATTATAACATGGTAGACTTCTAGTTAGGGTGTCGTGGAACATCCCAGATGCCAAACCTTTGTTCTTCAATTATGTTGTTCTACACATCTGTTCATCTTTCCAGACGTTAATAATTGGGTCACGTCATGAACGTAGTAGCTGGTGTATTGGATGGGCCACACGGGCAGTGTAATGGTTATCACTCTTGCCTTTGCAGCAAGAAGATCCCGGGTTTGCAACCTGGAAGCAAGGGCCCCATGTGTGCATTGTTCTCCAGTTTCCTCTTTCAGTCCAAAAACACACAGATTTTGGGGATTAGGCAAATTGGACACTCTGAATTGACTGGAAGTGGATGGTTGTTTGTCAGAAAAATCTTCTGGACCCAGTGGATGAAAATGTTAAAATTTCAAGTGCCAGTTCGTGAAACACAGTCGATGAAGTGATTTGGTAGAGGTATGCGCTCTTGGAGTGATACTGTTTCTTTTTTGTTCTTCATCACATTGACAGCTGAGCTCGTTCTAATCGAATCGAGTCGTGACCCTTTCACAGCATTTTCAAAAATACTGCTTGCATCACTATTTTGACGACAAGGATCAAGATGGCAGCAAGATAACCCGTGTTCCTGGGTTCAAACCCTGGTTGGAACAACTTCGGAACAAGGGCCTTTCTCCAAGGATTTTGCATGTTCTCCCTGTGTGTGCATGGGTTTTCTCCGGGTTCTCCGGCTTCCTCCCACAGTCCAAAAACACGAATGGTTGTTTGTCTCCTGCGGGCCACATGGACTGGTGAGCTGTCCAGGGTGTACCCCGCAGCTGAGACAGGCACAGCACATGGTAGATAATGGATGTATGGATGGATGGATGGATCAAGATGGCCAATTTGTGCCAGGCAGAACCAGGTGACTTTTCCATTTACTGCAAATTGTGCTTTCATTTGCTTGAGCACAGTGTCAGAGCAGTTTTTTCACTGTAGTGAGGATAGACATTTATTTTTGCTTTATTTTTAAGTCCCACACCAATCCCATGTCTTTACCTCTGCCAGTATTCCTATAGTGTTGTTGCCCAAGTCATTTAATGGTGGCAAATTGAAAATGATAACATGCACAGATGTAGATTATATCCATTTGAATGGAAAACATTTACTGACAGGCCACTATTTCTGTGCAAAATCTGGCTCCACAAACAAATTCGATTCCTTTTTTTTGTTCACTGTATTGTGCCAAACTGTTGGAAGCTGCTGCAAAAATAAATATTTTCTGAATAATAACATTCAAATTTTTGATTGTTAATATTTGTGTGCGTGCGTGTGTTTGGAATTGGTTTGGAGTTAGTTTGCCTTACGCCGTGGAAAGTACTGGCTAAAACTAGGTTCCAGGTTTGATAAACACCGATCAACATTTAATATTTTGGACAAAAAATATTTGATTAATTGAGAAAATAATTGACAGATTGATTCTAAAGCTAAACAGTATATTTCATTAAAGGTGAAGTAAGTAGTTTATAGTGCCATCTAGAGGAGAGGCTGAGATTTACAACAAAGAACTGCTCCTCTGCTCACCCCCTCCCTTCCCTGAGCGCTACGGTATCCTCAGCCGGTCAAATGTCGTCCTCGTCGTCTGTGTCCGTGTCAGCAGATGAGGTTCGTGAGGCGAGGGAGAGGGAGAGGGCGAGCTACCACGGCCGTAGCAGACGAAGCGGAGAGAGTGGAGGCGGGACTTCCGCTACAAGTAAAGCGACGCTTGATTTGTTCTCTCGGGTTTGTCCTTACAGGCTCCTGTAGAAACATGGTGTCTCGCTGCTAACAGTGGCAAACAGCGGCCTGTGACCTTATTTTATATGACTTTTTGAAACACTACGAAAATGAAACAAAAAATATTATACAGCGACTAGACAATGCAGGAGCACATAATATGTATAAAAAAGTGGATTTTGGGTCATATAAACCCATAAATACTACACAGTGTCCCTTTAAATACTGAAAAGATATCTCTAGCAGTGTTTCTTTGACAACCACTTTCACTTCAAGATGGAGGCCATATCTGTCAAGATGAAAGTCTCTGTGAGTAGTGAAAGAGCATTTACATATTTTTTAAACATGGTTTAACTCTCATTCCATTGAAACAATACAATGCCGTCGCGTCATGGTAGGTGCACCGTATATTTTCCTTTTCCTTGTCCTTTGCCAATCACACCCCTGACACATAGATCAACTTAAAACAAAGAATAACTTTATTAACATTGTTTTTTAGTGTGTAACAGAAAATATTTCAAGTGCATCAATTTGCTGATGTGGATGTGCAATTACATGTTATTCTAGTAGGGCGAAAACGCCATGTTCCCCGGGGCCCTACTATTTGACAAGGACTGACTGAGACTGAGGCGGACCACAAAAACATGAGTGAGTCATCTTTTTTCACACTTTGCTTACTCATAGGGCCTCCAGAGTCCCAAAGATAAGTATTAAAATTATAAAAAAGTTGATTTTGCATAATATGTCTCCTTTAAATGTACCTTTTCCAGAACAAATTTACAAAACGTGAAACTCTTTTTACAAATCCCATAACAAAAAGTTTCTGAAACAAATGAACAAAAGAGTCTTTTTTATTTAACGCAAAAAGGGATTTTTCAAAAACAAATGTACAATTCCTGAAGCAAATTTCACCTTTTCTGTGCAGCTAAAAACAGAAGAGATGATATGAATATAAAATCAGAAATACTGTATATACTTTATAAATTCCAGTTAAAACAGGTGTGTCATTGGTTTGGAATGGGGTCGGTCACATGGTCAATGCTTTAAAAAAATAGAATCTGTGTTCTATTGTGCATAGAAAATTGGGAAAAGATACTAACAAAATGCATATAAAAAAATGTCAAATCCAGTTCAAAGAGGTGTTTCATTGTTTTGGAGAGGAGTTGGTCACATGACTTAATGATTTAAAATGAATTGTATTTTTCAAAACGATCTTGTTTAGCTATCTGTGTTTTTTTTTTAGTTTGTTGCTGTGTTGACTTGTTTATTTTCCTGTAGGATTACACAAAAAAACAACTATTAATCAAATATTTACCAGACCTGGTGGAGTTAATAGTATCCTGCACCAAATCAATGTAAATGGTCATTTTCAGACTCATCACTTTCTTTATTTTCACATGATGGTAAATGATAAATGAAGCCCTGATCTTTTACATTTTGCTGCATATAATGAGTAATTATTTCCTAATTACACAAGCTTGACACTAGGATTGCTTTTGCCTTGGTAGACGTTTTTCATTCTTTTCTATTTTTTTTGTCAAAGTCGGATCATTGTGGGAAAGGTAATGAACAGCCATAAAATGTCAGGGACGAGGAAAAATAGAAAGGAGAAAAAAAAGGGCTTATAAGCTCCTCAGTAACTGTGCCCAGGGGGATTTCATATCAACCCGTCAAGTCTTATATGATTGTTGAAGCAAATGTCATGCTTCTTCTCCAGATGATAGTTCTCCCAAACCTCAGTCGCTCTACAGTCAAGTTTCTGCCAAATGAGCGTCTCCCACCTCTCAAATTGTTCTGACATTTACATTCGGCGAGAGACTCGAGGCAGAGGCTGATTTGTTTGTGTCGGCCATAATCACTGCTGCTACTCTGAGGACTTCACTGTTGTTTTCCTGCTAAAATGTTGTCACTTATGAAGATTATACTGTAGATTTATTATTTTGTTGTTGGTTAGTTGCAGCCACGAGTTCAAATATTACATGAGTTTGAAATTATATTTCTTTTGGGATATCATTTCCAAGAAAATTTGCCAACAATTTTTGTATCAAACATTTGACAGATTTTTACTCTTTTACTATATTTTCAATTGTAATGTAATTGTATAAATATTTCATACAGTATTAAAAATATAGAATATAAAGATCTATAGAAGCCCCTGTCCATGTATCGAGGTATCCTGTGGACTCTTTTACAGGCGTCTCTTTTACTATTGCGGTCAATGGGAAAATTGCTTTTTGGGCCCCATGGGGTTTTCTGTTGCAGTACTCACAGTGGCCACCATGTAAAATTTGTCTTCAAGGCAGAGGGGGCGGAGCTCTATCCTGTTCATATTATACATCCATGGCAACAATCCGCCACAATGGCTTTTGTGTTTGTGTTGTGGCTTTTGTGTTTGTGTTGTGGCTTTTGTGTTTGTGTTGTGGCTTTTGTATTTGTGTTGTGGCTTTTGTGTTTGTGTTGTGGCTTTTGTGTTTGTGTTGTGGCTTTTGTGTTTGTGTTGTGGCTTTTGTGTTTGTGTTGTGGCTTTTGTATTTGTGTTGTGGCTTTTGTATTTGTGGTGTGGCTTTTGTATTTGTGTTGTGACTTTTGTATTTGTGTTGTGGCTTTTGTGTTTGTGTTGTGGCTTTTGTATTTGTGTTGTGGCTTTTGTGTTTGTGCTGTGGCTTTTGTATTTGTGTTGTGGCTTTTGTATTTGTGTTGTGGCTTTTGTATTTGTGTTGTGACTTTTGTATTTGTGTATTTGTGTTGTGGCTTTTGTATTTGTGTTGTGGCTTTTGTATTTGTGTTGTGTTGTGGCTTTTGTATTTGTGTTGTGTTGTGGCTTTTGTATTTGTGTTGTGGCTTTTGTATTTGTGTTGTGACTTTTGTATTTGTGTATTTGTGTTGTGGCTTTTGTATTTGTGTTGTGGCTTTTGTATTTGTGTTGTGTTGTGGCTTTTGTATTTGTGTTGTGTTGTGGCTTTTGTATTTGTGTTGTGGCTTTTGTATTTGTGTTGTGGCTTTTGTATTTGTGTTGTGTTGTGGCTTTTGTTTTTGTGTTGTGACTTTTGTATTTGTGTTGTGGCTTTTGTGTTTGTGTTGTGGCTTTTGTATTTGTGTTGTGGCTTTTGTATTTGTGTTGTGGCTTTTGTGTTTGTGCTGTGGCTTTTGTATTTGTGTTGTGGCTTTTGTATTTGTGTTGTGTTGTGGCTTTTGTATTTGTGTCGTGACTTTTGTATTTGTGCTGTGGCTTTTGTGTTTGTGTTGTGGCTTTTGTGTTTGTGTTGTGGCTTTTGTATTTGTGTTGTGGCTTTTGTATTTGGCCTGACACCTCTGGGCCACCTTAGAAGGGGGAAGTGCAAACCATTACTTTTTGTGTGAAATAAAGTGTGAAACAAATTTACTTCACAGAACATGAAACTATTCTACAAAACATTAAACTACTTTTAAGGGACAATATGTAGTATTTATGGGTTTATATTACCCAAAATCCACTTTTGTATACATATTATGTGCTCCTGCATTGTCTAGTCGCTGTATAATATTCTTTGTTTCATTTTCGTAGTGTTTCAAAAAGTCATGTAAAATAACATGGTCGCGGGCCGTGGTTGCATAGCCACTGTTAGCAGCGAGACGCCATGTTTCTACCGGAGCCTGTAAGGACAAATCAAGCGTCTCTTTACTTGTAGCGGAAGTCCCGCCTCCTCTCTCTCCGCTTCGTCTGCTACGGCCGCGGTAGCTCGCCCTCTCACTCACCTCACGAACCTCATCTGCTGACACGGAGAAAGACGACGAGGACGACATTTGACCAGCTGCGGATACCGTAGCGCTCAGGGAAGGGAGGGGGTAAGCAGAGCAGCAGGTCTTTGTTGTAAATTTCAGCCTCTCCTCTAGATGTCACTATAAACTACTTACTTCCCCTTTAAAACATTAAACTATTTTACTAAACATGAAACTACTTTACAAAACATGACACTATTTTACAAAACATGAAACTATTTCTCAAAACATTAAACTACTTCAAAACATGAAACTACTTCAGGGGTCACCAACGTGGTGCCCGCGGGCACCTGGTAGCCCGCGGGCAGCCAATACGGTGCCCGCGGGCTCACTTCACTTCACCTCACTTGCATGTATCCGTATGATCTGTCAGTAAAATATCTTTGATATTGTTTATAAAAACTGGTAATCGTTAGGAGTAAGCACTGGAAGGAATGTGTATGCAGTTGAATGCATAATATTAATCATTTAAATGGTAAACAAACAAAAAAATATTATATGGTAGCCCTCCATATTATTTTTTACCCTTAAGGTAGCTCTCTGACTCAAAAAGGTTGGTGGCCCCTGATTTAGAGTGACCAATGTTTTTGGATTGTGGGAGGAAGCCGGCGAACCCAGAGAAAACCCACGCACACACAGGGAGAACATGCAAACTCCTTGCAGAAAGGCCCTTGTTCCAAAGTTGTTCCAAACGGGGCTCGGACCCAGGAACCCTTCTTGCTGCAAAGGCAAGAGTGCTAACCACTACACCAGGCGTTCTCAAAGTTTTGATACCTGGGGGCCAATTTAGGAACCCAACATTGCACTGAGGGGCGCCAAAGGAAAAAAACGGAAAAACCCCACAAAGAAATGCCATTTGTAATAATTTTAATGACTAGATTGCAGTTCTACAGTTCAGCGTTAAGTAATTTAAGCGTTAATATAATAACGCTTTATAATTTTTATTACCCAGTATTTTGGCCATTGTTCTTACCTTCTAATTACAGGTTAATACCAAGTAACACATTTCTGTTACCATATATTTACTGGGTAAATAGCTAGTAATTGGGGGCTGTAGCTACCTGCTTATTACCAGCTTATAACACAATAATACACAAAAATTCACCATATAGAAACCAGGTAAATACCCAGTATTTTTGTTTACACTTATTGGTCTGTATCTAGTAATGTCCAATAAACAACAATACTAACCCTAACCCAATTAACAAGTTTAGTAGCTCCTGGATTAAAACTATCAACTGTAATTCATTGCGGGCTGCCAGAAATGTTTCTGTGGGCCGCCATTGGCCCCCAGGCCGCACTTTGAGGACCAATGCACTACACCAACCGTGGGCCCTATTTGTAACATATCTGATCTATTAATTCCATAATTATTTGAAATCTGATGACATTTCACCTGCAGGTGGCAGCACAACACCATCACAGGTTCAGACCGGAAGAACTCTGCACTAATGCAACCTTATGTCTGTTGCATAGACTTCTATAATGTGAATATAAAATTAAACTGTGTTATCCTGACCAGCCGTTGTTTTAATATTCATAGCGTCCTGTACAGTCACGATGGACTCACTCCAGCCTTTTTCGCCTCCGAGGGAAAGAAGCACTGACTAATATAATAATCACACTCCTGTAGTTCCATACACGGCTCTATATTTGGGACAAAGCTGATGAAGCGGGGGGGGGGGGGGGGCAAATTGAGCAAATCAATTTTTAAAATTATCTCCGTGTGGAACTGATGCAACACTTTCAGATGTAATTTTAACCATGTGATTCAAAGGAGCCAGCTGACAACCTGCAGCTCATGAAGACTCTGCCCTCGTTCATTGTCTTACATTACACTCAGACTATTAGACACATTAGGAAGTCGTAAATGTAATCTTCACGCCTGTTTTGTTTCTTTTTGTGGATCATGACTTCAGGTTTCCTTGAAGGAGGTTACAAAAGAGAGAAATGATTTTCATTTGGCAGAAACTGAAGATAAAACGCTCATGCATAAATGTTTTTTTTTTTAAAGTCTCTGTTGTATTTTATTTCTCCAGAATTAGCTGTTTATATACATATCAGGAGCCGGGTCAGCTCTATGGAGACCACCATTTTGGACCATGTTTTTACAGAAGTCCACAAAGGACAAACTGAAGATCTTTAGGGTTTTTGATGCTAACTGAAGGCTAGGTGAGGCAAGGGTCAGGTGAGGGATATTCACCAATAAATGTTGCCTAATTACCTTTGAAAAACTAGACTTTGATTATCTTAAATCCGGGTCAAACATACGGCCTACTTGATTTTTATCATTAAAACAAGTTTCTCTGACTTCTTAAATGTGAATATTTTCTGCTTTCTTTGTGACATGTAAGAAAAAAGTCATTAAAACTGAATCATTTTTGGTGTGCGGACAAAAACAAGACTTTTGAGAACATCATCATTTCCAGGATTTGGGAAACACCAATCAACATTTTTTCAACATTTTATGGACCAAATGATTACTATGCATAATCGGCAGATTGATTTTAGATTCATGAAGTTAGTGAACAGTCGACATCTCATCTCATCCACCCACAGGAATGTTTTTCTCATTAATATTGCAAAGTAAATGCAATAATATATCTAAAAATGGGGACCAAGGATTCATGAAAACATAGAACGAGCTGTAAATGTGACATCTGCAAATTACACCTGGGATTATACGTATACATGAAGTCCATAATGTGTTCAGGAGTCAGTCCATAATAAAGGGCCTCTCTGATTTATAACCTGACCACTGTACACCACAAAACCCCCAAAAAAGAAACGTGAGTTGTTAGTGCCCCCTTGTGGAGAGAGCAGGCTCACGGGGAACTTGAAACAGTGTGTAATGCTGCACAGAATTAGATAAAAGCACACAGTGATATTCTGAAAAAAATAAAATAGATCCAGGCTGTTGTTTTTTGATCTGATTATGTGCAGAATAACGAGGTGTTCCGTGTTCCTGCCCAAGGTGGAAATGTACAAACACTTCATGCCTTTGCCAGGTTTCTTTGTATTATTATTTCATTAGTATTACTATTATTATTTGTGTGTTTTTAAGCCAGAGTGAAGCTTCTAAAGGACTGTGTTCTTGGAGCTGGAAACTGTGAGATGTTGTCATGAAAACCATGTATGGCCTGAACATAATTGTTGTCACTAGTTTGGCAGAGTTTGAGATTTCTGCTGCTGATGATTAATATGTGTTTTCAAAAATCAAAAGTGTGTGCTGTTTGGAAGGTACCACAGCAGATATGATTCAAACACAACATTGTTTTTTTTTTATTTTATACATCCTTTATTTCACCACGGTAAATTACTCGCTTTTATTATTACTTTCTCAAAATACTGTAACAAGACTGTAAATGGTTCACTGTAAGTTCACACTAATAATATTAATGTTAATTATCTGTATTTCTTCTGCTATAGGTGACTGTAATTAAGTGTAAAACTCACACACTTAAGCACCAGCTACAGTAATTTCACAGTAAAACACAAAAATATGGTGTTATAATGTTCATTATCAAAGTTGTAAAATCTCTCCTCCAATAGAGATGTGTCTAAAAAGTTAGCATAACAATATCAAAATGACAATTATGAAGCAAATAAAGACAACAATCATACACTGTAAAATAAATAAAACACAATATCTACTCCCTAAAAACTGCTGGGTTATTTCATCAACCCAACCGCTGGGTTATGAAATGTTTTACCCATTATGGGTTATTTTAACTCATGCGCTGGGTCAAAATCCATCAAACAACCCAGTCGCTGGGTTGTTTGTGCGTCGAATGTCATCACGTCGGCAGAATGTGACGCACACACCTACCTCTGAAAACCTCGAATCACCACCGGCGGGAGAACCTGACGAGGAACGAAAACAGGAAAGGAAATAGGAAACCCAATTATAAGGAAATATAAAGACAATTATATGTAAGCAATACAAAGACACTATCGTTCTGTTGTCGAGGCTAGTTGATTTAGATAACAACGTAGCTAGCCATTTAGCCGCTATCATGGAAGCACACAAGGATGGAGGCAAAAAATGGTATCGGAACGTCTATCCCTAAGTCATGTAAAGTTTATCACTCACAAAAATACACATACTCGCGCACACACACACGTACGCGCGCTCGCGCACACACACATACGCGCGCTCGCACACACAAACATACGCGCGCTCGCGAACATACACACACACAGGGCTCTCGAGTTTTGAAGTGAGTTCGGAGTGAGATTTCGGGGGTGTAGGGTCGTGGGTTTAGGCATTGATGACAGATTTTTCAGGATATAAAATAAAAAAATAAATATTACAACCAAACTGTACTGTATTGCGAAGCGCAGCGTTGGGCAGGCTCTATCTATCTATCTATCTATCTATCTATCTATCTATCTATCTATCTATCTATCTATCTATCTATACACTGTGTTCACTGTACACCCACAAACAAGCTTGTTACCTCCACATGGATTACATTCTGCTGCTTGAATGCATTGCTTTTGGCATGGTGATATATGAATAGTTAATATAGAACTGAAACAGTTGATTACTAAATGAATCATCAACTATTTTGATAATCGGTCTGAGGCTTTTTTCATTATTAAAACAAGATTTCTGATTGTTTTACCTTCTTAAATGTGAATATTGTCCTTGTTTCGTTGCTCTATATAACAAATTAATCATTAAAACTCAATTATTTAGGTTTGTGGACAAAAGAAGACATTTTAGAACATCGTCATTTCAAAGTTTGACAAACTGATCAACGTTAATAACATTTTCTGTAATTTTGTGGACCAAACGATTCATTGAGAAAAGACAACAGATTGATTATGAAAATAATTTTAATAGCAATTTTATTTTTCCTTAAGCCCTTTTCGTTTCAGATTAATGGACACCTTTGTTACTAGCACTCTGAAAGAATGGGAAATGGCAGACCATATAGAAATATTTAAAGGTAAGATCATTTCCCCCCCCCATCCACAGCATATCAAGTCTGCACGACTCATAGTTATAATTTGGATAGTCATGGAGTTAACTGCATTCATTTTTTGTATAAATAATTATGAAATATTTATTTTTTATTTTTTTCAGTAGCTTCCAGGAAACTCAATGTCACTCAAGTAAATAAATAGGGCACGTCTTTTGTAGGCTTTCAGTGCTTCATTCTATTTTTAATAATAAATGATAGGATATGCATGTTTATTACTATAACTTCCATTTAATTAGCCATACATTTCTTCTGCTCCTCTGTTATAAAATCAAAGATGTCTTTCTTTTCTATTTTTTGTCTTTCAGAGGAGGGGATTGATAAGGAAAGCTTTCTTCTTTTAGATGAGGCTACCATCGGACAGCTGATCACAAGAGCTGGCCCGAGGCTCAAGTTCCTCAAAAAGTTTAGAGGACTTGTAAGTAGTTGAGATCAGTGCAGACGTGAGAGGCTCAGTTGTCCAGTTTTCCACACACTATTATTTCTCAGTATTTAATAGTTTCTTTTGGAAGATGGCATATACTTGCTTTAAGTGCAGAAGGCAAATTTCAGGGGGAATCAAGAGTCTCCTTATGCATTTACGTGCAGTACACCATATAAACTCAGCTTCAACACATTTCCAGTGTAGTGAAAATGGTTGTGGTCGGACATTTTCTTACATGTGGTCTTTTAAAAGACACTTGGAAAAGGAGCATGAAGTTAGAACTACTCTTGATGACACCTTTGAAGGTCCAGCCCCACCTGTTGATGTACAGAATGAAATGCTTAATGCTGAAATGGAGCCAACACAAGTAGATGAGGATGTAGAGGAGGATTGGGAAGAACTAGAGCCAGAGGGCATTACCAATCGAGTGGCACTCTTTTTAGCCCACCTTAGATCCAAATCTTCTATGACATACTCAAACTTAAACTATGTGGTTCAGCATACCTCCAGTTTAATTCGAGATATTGTCAGCGGACTGCAATCAAAGACTATGTCTTTATTTCGTCAGTTTGGTCTTGATCAAACCCCAGAGGTAGAAGAGCTTGAGGTGGAGTTCTCAGAAGCAGCTGAGCCTTTCAAAGGAATGGAGACGGACTATAAACAGATGCAGTATTTTGCTAAATCTGGAAACTTTATTCAGCCTGTTGAGGAGGTCTTGTCTGGGGTTTCCTATGTTCAGCCAACGGCCTCTGCCACTGGCATTGTCCGGCAAGTTGGAATTCCTGACTCATATCACCGTATTCCGTTAAAGAGCCTTTTGACCAAGATTCTTGAAATTCCGGGGATTTTAAAGGTCATGTTGGAATGGCAGCGAAGAGAGGGTGATGCAATTCAGGATGTTTTTGATGGTGAGTTTTGTAAAACCCATCCATTGTTCCGGAACAAGGTTTCAATCCCACTTGTAATTTACCAAGATGATTGTGAGATAGTAAATCCGCTTGGTTCTAAGACTGGGATTCACAAGTTAGGACTTATTTATTTTGTCTTGAAGAGCTTGCCACCAGACCTGCTATCGAGTTTGCAGTCACAGTTCCTTTTAGCAGTGTACAAATCCGATGACGTAGCCACCTATGGCCTTGATGCAATCCTGCCCCCTATTGTGGAAGAGATCAGGTGTCTAGAGAGTGATGGCATCCTTGTTAATACCCCCAACTATCAAGGTGTTGTCAAGTTCACGGTGGTCCAGGTAGTTGGAGATAATTTGGGCTTGCATGGTGTTCTTGGCTACATTGAAAGCTTCAGTGGAAATTATGTGTGCCGGTTCTGCAAAGCCGATAAAGGGGGGGTGTGGTCTCTGACACTGGAAGATCCTGCACTATTGCGTGATCGCAATAGTTATGAGGCAGATTTGCATACAGCCAACGCCTCCCAGACAGGCCTGAAAAGAGGCAGTGTCTTGAACAACTTGTCTTTTTATCATGTATCAGACAATGTGGCAGTTGACATAATGCATGATATACTGGGAGGGGTGGGGCCCTACGAAGTTAAACTTGTTTTGAATTCGCTAATCGAGCAAAAGCATCTCACACTAGAAAAGCTCAATAACAGAATAACAAGCTTTGACTATGGCTTTTGTGACAAGGGTAACAAACCTTCTCTCATAAGCAAAAGTGATCTCAGAAACCCTGAAGGCTCCATGCGGCAGTCAGCATCTCAAATGTGGTGCCTACTTAGGTTACTGCCAATGATGATAGGTGACCTTATCCCTATGGATAACAAACATTGGGAACTTGTACTCCTCCTACTCTTGTGCATGGAGTTCATCTTTTCTCCTTCGCTTACTGTAGCAGCGACACTGTACTTAAGCAAAATCATTGAAGAGCATCACTCCCTCTTCCTGGAGCTCTATCCTCACCTACATTTACGGCCAAAGCACCACTTCATGCTGCATTATCCAGGAGTCATTCAAAAACTGGGTCCGTTAAAGCAGTTCTGGGCGATGAGGTTTGAAGCTCGACATTCATTTTTCAAACAGGTTAGCCATGTAACTTGCAACTTCAGAAACATTTGTAAAACCATGGCATTTCTCCATCAGATGATGCAGTGCTACAATTTCCTGTGTGGAACTGTGTTGTGCCACAATACAGAAGTTGGTCCAGGGCACAGTACATTTCTGGTAAACATTGAGGAATTTAAAGAGATCCAAAGTGGTCTAGAGGGTATTCCCCTTTTTAGCCAATTGTATGTGCCAGCCTGGGTTACATTTAGGGGAACTGAATATAGAGCAGGCATGACCATATTCCTGTCCTATGATCCATATGGAGATCCTCAGTTTGGTCTCATACAATCAGTTTTACTACTGGAGCAAACGTCACACACACCAACAATAAAGCTTGTTGTGAAGAAGTTGGAAACACAATGGTTTGAAAGGCATTTCTTTGCATACAGTGTGATTCCCACCCAGGTTTTGGCAGCTGTAGATGTGAGAGAGCTGCTTGATCACCATCCCCTCCATGCAGTCAAGTCGTACAAAGAGGGTGATGACAGTTTCTACATTTCCCTGCGCTATAGGCTTTTTTAGATAATCAGCTGACAGCCACCAGGTGTTTGTGTGTATGTATATTTGTATATAGTATTTTGACAGGTTTTTATGTTGAAAAGGCCTATATTCCTCCATATTAGTTTAGTTATTAACCATACGTGCTGCATAAAGTGTCCATTGCTTGAGGATGATCAGTATTTGACCGGGATTGGAAGAACTACTGGACTTCTGCGAGGTTGTTACGAGACTACTTTAAATGACTACTGGGATGTGATAAGTTGTACTGTAAGTATATTTGGTTTAATCACTGAATGTCTATATGCTCCATATACAGTCTTAGTCACTGGCACAGTTTTGTTTTAGATGTCACTTTTTTAAAGACGCCTGCATGATCCAAGAAAGGAAACTTGTCACCTTTTACACCTAAAAAATAGGACACTTGGGTAAAGAATTTCTGAGCAGTTTTGTGCCTGAAACCGTGCGTTGGACCACTGTCCATATAGATTTCTAGACATAGACCCTCATATGTCCCCAGGCTGACTTCCTAACCACACCACCAATAGGGGCAGCTCCGACAAATCTTTAGGCAGTGAGAATGCTAGCCAGTACACATCTGTCACACCATGCATACTGTATGCAGTCTGTATGAGTTCACTCTTCTAGTGTGGCAAAAACATGCACAGCTGTATATATTGATCCACACTCCATCTGTCACCTTCTTGACTATCCATCCAGGAGTTGACATACTGATGCTCCGCCGACTGTTCCAGGTGGCCACCGCTGTTTATCATATTAACTGGGATTTTCCGCATAGGTTGAATCTGCTGTCGCACCTGCTATCCCACCTACAAGCTCTGATGCCACACCAACTGTAACTCTTTCAAACCACACGGCAGAAGACGGAAGAGCTGTGGTACCAATGAATCTGCTGATACAGACAATACATGTCATTCCACAGTTTGTAAGTTCCACTTTTAAGACTTGGGTGTCCCTTTTTTAATCAACACTAGGCTGGGTAATTAATAAAAAAGCCAAAATTTAATCGTTGATCAATTGTAATCAAGGCAAGTTTGAAATAATGGTTATTGATTTGAATTCATATCACCCTTCCCTAAATAAATCTGCAATGTTGTCTCTATTTGCAATTTTCTCAGAATGTCCGTCAGATTCTTTCAGGCTTACCTGATGGCAGGCAAATTGTTGAGCGCCTTGATGAGGATAATGTCATCAGGACTAGCCAGAGACGTCTCCTCGTCCGTATCCTGGTGTCACACCTCATTGAGAAGTTTGGAGAGAAGTACTTGTATATATATATATGTATATGTATATATACATATATATATATATATATATATATATATATATATATATAAATATTCTCATTTGAAAAGTAAAATTATAACATTTACGTATATGTACATGTGCATTGATAAAAGTTGCACAGCAAAAACAGAAAATAGTACACAGTTGAACGAACACAGCGGTTTTATAGAAATAGCTGCAATTTGTTTTGTGGAGTAACGTTTTTAATTTATTTGTTCCAGCTAAATCACAAGAACTACTTGATATTGATCATAACCAAATTAAACAGAGCATGGAGAAGCATAAATTGAGCTTAAATGCTAAAACATTCAGTGAGGGCTGGGCGATATGACCTACAAATAAAATCCTGACCAGACTCCTTATAAATAATGAAATTTTAGACATTCCCCTGGTAATTGTCAGAGGTTAACCCACGTTTTAAGGATACTTAACTGTTTTTAACTGATCTACAGTTCGGCACTGTTCGGTTTGATCCTTTTATCTGAGTTTTCCGGAGCACAGACTCAGTCTGATACAGTCACATACAGCGACAGGGTTTATGCAGCTGTTTAGACAGTAGGTGCTGTCCTTAAACACAGACTCCTCTGTTAGACATTTTCCTGGTAGTGGTCGGAGACTAACCCACATTTTTAGTCGGGCGTCACTTACTGTGACGACACTCTCGTTGTTTTCCGCACATGCTGCCATGTTGATATTGTCCGAGAACTAGTGGGGGAAGAGGGAAGGGAATAGAGCAGAGGAGACAGGAGCTGAGAGAGTAGTATACTACCATTTTTACCCAAGTTAAAGGAAAAATCAATAAAAAAAATTTAACCAGGACCAGGAATAAGTGGGGGTGGGGGGGCTGAGCTGCCTTGGCGGAGGTCTGTGCTCTCCGTGCTTTTCTAGTTTATACTTTTATTAGTGTGCCACATATTTTAAACATGTGTTTTTGATTTCATAGATTGAACAGGACTTTCTTTCACTACATGGGGACGCTGCGTCAAAGTTATTTGAATCTTGGCTACCCATTTATGCCGAGAAGATCCTGCACCTGGCAGTGACTTGACTTTAAAAAAAAAATTAAAGTATCTTGGAATTACTTGAAATTGTACACAGTCACAGTCAACGACGCCCTGAACAACAATCCGTTGAAATTATTTGCATATCTCTTAAGGAATATTTTTAATGAATTTTGAAAATCAGGAAAGCGATCCATGCACTTAGGCAGTGACTTGACATTTTTTCAGAAAAAATCCCAAAAGTATCCTGGAATTACTTGAAATTGTACACAGTCACAGTCAATGACACCCTGAACAAGAATCCATTGAAAATATTTGCATATCTCTTAAAGAATATTTTTAATGAATTTTGAAAATCAGGAAAGCGATCCATGCACTTAGGCAGTGACTTTACTTTAAAAAAAAAAAAAAACAATATCTTGGAATTACTTGAAATTGTCCACAGTCACAGTCAACGACACCCTGAACAAGAATCCGTTGAAAATATTTGCATATCTCTTAAGGAATATTTTTAATGAATTTTGAAAATCAGGAAAGCGATCCATGCACTAAGGCAGTGACTTGACTTTTTTCCACAAAAAAAACCAAAAGTATCTTGGAATTGCTTGAAATTGTACACAGTCACAGTCAACGACACCCTCAACAAGAATACGTTGAAAATATTTGCATATCTCTTAAGGAATATTTTAAATGAATTTTGAAAATCAGGAAAGTGATCCATGCACTAAGGCAGTGACTTGACTTTTTTTCCAAAAAAAACCAAAAGTATCCTGGAATTACTTGAAATTGTACACAGTCACAGTCAATGACACACTGAACAAGAATCCATTGAAAATATTTGCATATCTCTTAAGGAATATTTTTAATCAATTTTGAAAATCAGGAAAGTGATCCATGCACTTAGGCAGTGACTTGAGTTTAGAAAAAAAAAAAAGTATCTTGGAATTACTTGAAATTCTACACAGTCACAGTCAACGACACCCTGAACAAGAATCAGTTGAAAATATTTGCATATCTCTTAAGGAATATTTTAAATGAATTTTGAAAATCAGGAAAGCGATCCATGCACTAAGGCAGTGACTTGACTTTAAAAAAAAAATTAAAGTATCTTGGAATTACTTGAAATTGTACACAGTCACAGTCAACGACGCCCTGAACAACAATCCGTTGAAAATATTTGCATATCTCTTAAGGAATATTTTTAATGAATTTTGAAAATCAGGAAAGCGATCCATGCACTTAGGCAGTGACTTGACATTTTTTCACAAAAAATCCCAAAAGTATCCTGGAATTACTTGAAATTGTACACAGTCACAGTCAATGACACCCTGAACAAGAATCCATTGAAAATATTTGCATATCTCTTAAGGAATATTTTTAATGAATTTTGAAAATCAGGAAAGCAATCCATGCACTTAGGCAGTGACTTGACTTTAAAAAAAAAAAAAAACAATATCTTGGAATTACTTGAAATTGTCCACAGTCACAGTCAACGACACCCTGAACAAGAATCCGTTGAAAATATTTGCATATCTCTTAAGGAATATTTTTAATGACTTTTGAAAATCAGGAAAGCGATCGATGCACTAAGGCAGTGACTTGACTTTTTTCCACAAAAAAAACCAAAAGTTTCTTGGAATTGCTTGAAATTGTACACAGTCACAGTCAACGACACCCTCAACAAGAATACGTTGAAAATATTTGCATATCTCTTAAGGAATATTTTAAATGAATTTTGAAAATCAGGAAAGTGATCCATGCACTAAGGCAGTGACTTGACTTTTTTTTCCAAAAAATACCAAAAGTATCCTGGAATTACTTGAAATTGTCCACAGTCACAGTCAACGACACCCTGAACAAGAATCCGTTGAAAATATTTGCATATCTCTTAAGGAATATTTTTAATGAATTTTGAAAATCAGGAAAGCGATCCATGCACTAAGGCAGTGACTTGACTTTTTTCCACAAAAAAAACCAAAAGTATCTTGGAATTGCTTGAAATTGTACACAGTCACAGTCAACGACACCCTGAACAAGAATCAGTTGAAAATATTTGCATATCTCTTAAGGAATATTTTAAATGAATTTTGAAAATCAGGAAAGCGATCCATGCACTAAGGCAGTGACTTGACTTTAAAAAAAAAATTAAAGTATCTTGGAATTACTTGAAATTGTACACAGTCACAGTCAACGACGCCCTGAACAACAATCCGTTGAAAATATTTGCATATCTCTTAAGGAATATTTTAAATGAATTTTGAAAATCAGGAAAGCGATCCATGCACTTAGGCAGTGACTTGACATTTTTTCACAAAAAATCCCAAAAGTATCCTGGAATTACTTGAAATTGTCCACAGTCACAGTCAACGACACCCTGAACAAGAATCCGTTGAAAATATTTGCATATCTCTTAAGGAATATTTTTAATGAATTTTGAAAATCAGGAAAGCGATCCATGCACTAAGGCAGTGACTTGACTTTTTTCCACAAAAAAAACCAAAAGTTTCTTGGAATTGCTTGAAATTGTACACAGTCACAGTCAACGACACCCTCAACAAGAATACGTTGAAAATATTTGCATATCTCTTAAGGAATATTTTAAATGAATTTTGAAAATCAGGAAAGTGATCCATGCACTAAGGCAGTGACTTGACTTTTTTTTCCAAAAAAAACCAAAAGTATCCTGGAATTACTTGAAATTGTACACAGTCACAGTCAATGACACACTGAACAAGAATCCATTGAAAATATTTGCATATCTCTTAAGGAATATTTTTAATCAATTTTGAAAATCAGGAAAGCGATCCATGCACTCAGGCAGTGACTTGACTTTTTTCAACAAAAAAAACCAAAAGTATCTTGGAATTGCTTGAAATTGTACACAGTCACAGTCAACGACACCCTCAACAAGAATACGTTGAAAATATTTGCATATCTCTTAAGGAATATTTTAAATGAATTTTGAAAATCAGGAAAGTGATCCATGCACTAAGGCAGTGACTTGACTTTTTTTTCCAAAAAAAACCAAAAGTATCCTGGAATTACTTGAAATTGTACACAGTCACAGTCAATGACACACTGAACAAGAATCCATTGAAAATATTTGCATATCTCTTAAGGAATATTTTAAATGAATTTTGAAAATCAGGAAAGTGATCCATGCACTTAGGCAGTGACTTGACTTTAAAAAAAAAAAAAGTATCTTGGAATTACTTGAAATTCTACACAGTCACAGTCAACGACACCCTGAACAAGAATCAGTTGAAAATATTTGCATATCTCTTAAGGAATATTTTTAATGAATTTTGAAAATCAGGAAAGCGATCCATGCACTTAGGCAGTGACTTGACTTTTTTTCACAAAAAAACCCAAAAGTATCTTGGAATTGCTTGAAATTTTACACAGTCACAGTCAACGACAACCTCAACAACAATCCGTTGAAAATATTTGCATATCTCTTAAGGAATATTTTAAATGAATTTTGAAAATCAGGAAAGTGATCCATGCACTTAGGCAGTGACTTGACTTTAAAAAAAAAAAAAAACAATATCTTGGAATTACTTGAAATTGTCCATAGTCACAGTCAACGACACCCTGAACAAGAATCCGTTGAAAATATTTGCATATCTCTTAAGGAATATTTTTAATCAATTTTGAAAATCAGGAAAGCGATCCATGCACTAAGGCAGTGACTTGACTTTTTTCCACAAAAAAAACCAAAAGTATCTTGGAATTGCTTGAAATTGTACACAGTCACAGTCAACGACACCCTCAACAAGAATACGTTGAAAATATTTGCATATCTCTTAAGGAATATTTTAAATGAATTTTGAAAATCAGGAAAGTGATCCATGCACTAAGGCAGTGACTTGACTTTTTTCCACAAAAAAAACCAAAAGTATCTTGGAATTGCTTGAAATTGTACACAGTCACAGTCAACGACACCCTCAACAAGAATACGTTGAAAATATTTGCATATCTCTTAAGGAATATTTTAAATTAATTTTGAAAATCAGGAAAGTGATCCATGCACTAAGGCAGTGACTTGACTTTTTTTTCCAAAAAAAAACAAAAGTATCCTGGAATTACTTGAAATTGTACACAGTCACAGTCAATGACACACTGAACAAGAATCCATTGAAAATATTTGCATATCTCTTAAGGAATATTTTTAATCAATTTTGAAAATCAGGAAAGTGATCCATGCACTTAGGCAGTGACTTGAGTTTAAAAAAAAAAAAAAGTATCTTGGAATTACTTGAAATTCTACACAGTCACAGTCAACGACACCCTGAACAAGAATCAGTTGAAAATATTTGCATATCTCTTAAGGAATATTTTAAATGATTTTTGAAAATCAGGAAAGCGATCCATGCACTTAGGCAGTGACTTGACATTTTTTCACAAAAAATCCCAAAAGTATCCTGCAATTACTTGAAATTGTACACAGTCACAGTCAATGACACCCTGAACAAGAATCCGTTGAAAATATTTGCATATCTCTTAAGGAATATTTTTAATGAATTTTGAAAATCAGGAAAGCGATCCATGCACTTAGGCAGTGACTTGACATTTTTTCACAAAAAATCCCAAAAGTATCCTGGAATTACTTGAAATTGTACACAGTCACAGTCAATGACACCCTGAACAAGAATCCATTGAAAATATTTGCATATCTCTTAAGGAATATTTTTAATGAATTTTGAAAATCAGGAAAGCGATCCATGCACTAAGGCAGTGACTTGACTTTTTTCCACAAAAAAAAACAAAAGTATCTTGGAATTGCTTGAAATTGTACACAGTCACAGTCAACGACACCCTCAACAAGAATACGTTGAAAATATTTGCATATCTCTTAAGGAATATTTTAAATGAATTTTGAAAATCAGGAAAGTGATCCATGCACTAAGGCAGTGACTTGACTTTTTTTTCCAAAAAAAAACAAAAGTATCCTGGAATTACTTGAAATTGTACACAGTCACAGTCAATGACACACTGAACAAGAATCCATTGAAAATATTTGCATATCTCTTAAGGAATATTTTTAATCAATTTTGAAAATCAGGAAAGTGATCCATGCACTTAGGCAGTGACTTGAGTTTAAAAAAAAAAAAAAGTATCTTGGAATTACTTGAAATTCTACACAGTCACAGTCAACGACACCCTGAACAAGAATCAGTTGAAAATATTTGCATATCTCTTAAGGAATATTTTAAATGATTTTTGAAAATCAGGAAAGCGATCCATGCACTTAGGCAGTGACTTGACATTTTTTCACAAAAAATCCCAAAAGTATCCTGCAATTACTTGAAATTGTACACAGTCACAGTCAATGACACCCTGAACAAGAATCCATTGAAAATATCTGCATATCTCTTAAGGAATATTTTTAATGAATTTTGAAAATCAGGAAAGCGATCCATGCACTAAGGCAGTGACTTGACTTTTTTCCACAAAAAAAAACAAAAGTATCTTGGAATTACTTGAAATTGTACACAGTCACAGTCAATGACACACTGAACAAGAATCAGTTGAAAATATTTGCATATCTCTTAAGGAATATTTTAAATGAATTTTGAAAATCAGGAAAGCGATCCATGCACTTAGGCAGTGACTTGACATTTTTTTCCAAAAAAAACCAAAAGTATCCTGGAATTACTTGAAATTGTACACAGTCACAGTCAATGACACACTGAACAAGAATCCATTGAAAATATTTGCATATCTCTTAAGGAATATTTTTAATCAATTTTGAAAATCAGGAAAGTGATCCATGCACTTAGGCAGTGACTTGAGTTTAAAAAAAAAAAAAAAAGTATCTTGGAATTACTTGAAATTCTACACAGTCACAGTCAACGACACCCTGAACAAGAATCAGTTGAAAATATTTGCATATCTCTTAAGGAATATTTTAAATGAATTTTGAAAATCAGGAAAGCGATCCATGCACTAAGGCAGTGACTTGACTTTAAAAAAAAAATAAAAGTATCTTGAAATTACTTGAAATTGTACACAGTCACGGTCAACGACGCCCTCAACAAGAATCCATTGAAAATATTTGCATATCTCTTAAGGAATATTTTAAATGAATTTTGAAAATCAGGAAAGCGATCCATGCACTTAGGCAGTGACTTGACTTTTTTTCACAAAAAAACCCAAAAGTATCTTGGAATTGCTTGAAATTTTACACAGTCACAGTCAACGACAACCTGAACAACAATCCGTTGAAAATATTTGCATATCTCTTAAGGAATACTTTTAATGAATTTTGAAAATCAGGAAACGATCCATGAAATTAGGCAGTGACTTGACTTAAAAAAATTTTTTAAAAAGTATCTTGGAATTACTTGAAATTGTACACAGTCACAGTCAACGACGCCCTGAACAACAATCCATTGAAAATATTTGCATATCTCTTAAGGAATATTTTTAATGAATTTTGAAAATCAGGAAAGCGATCCATGCACTTAGGCAGTGACTTGACATTTTTTCACAAAAAATCCCAAAAGTATCCTGGAATTACTTGAAATTGTACACAGTCACAGTCAATGACACCCTGAACAAGAATCAGTTGAAAATATTTGCATATCTCTTAAGGAATATTTTAAATGAATTTTGAAAATCAGGAAAGCGATCCATGCACTAAGGCAGTGACTTGACTTTAAAAAAAAAATAAAAGTATCTTGAAATTACTTGAAATTGTACACAGTCACGGTCAACGACGCCCTCAACAAGAATCCATTGAAAATATTTGCATATCTCTTAAGGAATATTTTAAATGAATTTTGAAAATCAGGAAAGCGATCCATGCACTTAGGCAGTGACTTGACTTTTTTTCACAAAAAAACCCAAAAGTATCTTGGAATTGCTTGAAATTTTACACAGTCACAGTCAACGACAACCTGAACAACAATCCGTTGAAAATATTTGCATATCTCTTAAGGAATACTTTTAATGAATTTTGAAAATCAGGAAACGATCCATGAAATTAGGCAGTGACTTGACTTAAAAAATTTTTTTAAAAAGTATCTTGGAATTACTTGAAATTGTACACAGTCACAGTCAACGACGCCCTGAACAACAATCTGTTGAAAATATTTGCATATCTCTTAAGGAATATTTTTAATGAATTTTGAAAATCAGGAAAGCGATCCATGCACTTAGGCAGTGACTTGACATTTTTTCACAAAAAATCCCAAAAGTATCCTGGAATTACTTGAAATTGTACACAGTCACAGTCAATGACACCCTGAACAAGAATCAGTTGAAAATATTTGCATATCTCTTAAGGAATATTTTAAATGAATTTTGAAAATCAGGAAAGCGATCCATGCACTAAGGCAGTGACTTGACTTTAAAAAAAAAATAAAAGTATCTTGAAATTACTTGAAATTGTACACAGTCACGGTCAACGACGCCCTCAACAAGAATCCATTGAAAATATTTGCATATCTCTTAAGGAATATTTTTAATGAATTTTGAAAATCAGGAAAGCGATCCATGCACTAAGGCAGTGACTTGACTTTTTTTCACAAAAAAACCCAAAAGTATCTTGGAATTGCTTGAAATTTTACACAGTCACAGTCAACGACAACCTGAACAACAATCCGTTGAAAATATTTGCATATCTCTTAAGGAATACTTTTAATGAATTTTGAAAATCAGGAAACGATCCATGAAATTAGGCAGTGACTTGACTTAAAATTTTTTTTTAAAAGTATCTTGGAATTACTTGAAATTGTACACAGTCACAGTCAACGACGCCCTGAACAACAATCCGTTGAAAATATTTGCATATCTCTTAAGGAATATTTTTAATGAATTTTGAAAATCAGGAAAGCGATCCATGCACTTAGGCAGTGACTTGACATTTTTTCACAAAAAATCCCAAAAGTATCCTGGAATTACTTGAAATTGTACACAGTCACAGTCAATGACACCCTGAACAAGAATCCATTGAAAATATTTGCATATCTCTTAAGGAATATTTTTAATGAATTTTGAAAATCAGGAAAGCGATCCATGCACTAAGGCAGTGACTTGACTTTTTTCCACAAAAAAAAACAAAAGTATCTTGGAATTGCTTGAAATTGTACACAGTCACAGTCAACGACACCCTCAACAAGAATACGTTGAAAATATTTGCATATCTCTTAAGGAATATTTTAAATGAATTTTGAAAATCAGGAAAGTGATCCATGCACTAAGGCAGTGACTTGACTTTTTTTTCCAAAAAAAAACAAAAGTATCCTGGAATTACTTGAAATTGTACACAGTCACAGTCAATGACACACTGAACAAGAATCCATTGAAAATATTTGCATATCTCTTAAGGAATATTTTTAATCAATTTTGAAAATCAGGAAAGTGATCCATGCACTTAGGCAGTGACTTGAGTTTAAAAAAAAAAAAAAGTATCTTGGAATTACTTGAAATTCTACACAGTCACAGTCAACGACACCCTGAACAAGAATCAGTTGAAAATATTTGCATATCTCTTAAGGAATATTTTAAATGATTTTTGAAAATCAGGAAAGCGATCCATGCACTTAGGCAGTGACTTGACATTTTTTCACAAAAAATCCCAAAAGTATCCTGCAATTACTTGAAATTGTACACAGTCACAGTCAATGACACCCTGAACAAGAATCCATTGAAAATATCTGCATATCTCTTAAGGAATATTTTTAATGAATTTTGAAAATCAGGAAAGCGATCCATGCACTAAGGCAGTGACTTGACTTTTTTCCACAAAAAAAAACAAAAGTATCTTGGAATTACTTGAAATTGTACACAGTCACAGTCAATGACACACTGAACAAGAATCCATTGAAAATATTTGCATATCTCTTAAGGAATATTTTTAATCAATTTTGAAAATCAGGAAAGTGATCCATGCACTTAGGCAGTGACTTGAGTTTAAAAAAAAAAAAAGTATCTTGGAATTACTTGAAATTCTACACAGTCACAGTCAACGACACCCTGAACAAGAATCAGTTGAAAATATTTGCATATCTCTTAAGGAATATTTTAAATGAATTTTGAAAATCAGGAAAGCGATCCATGCACTAAGGCAGTGACTTGACTTTTTTTTCCAAAAAAAAACAAAAGTATCCTGGAATTACTTGAAATTGTACACAGTCACAGTCAATGACACACTGAACAAGAATCCATTGAAAATATTTGCATATCTCTTAAGGAATATTTTTAATCAATTTTGAAAATCAGGAAAGTGATCCATGCACTTAGGCAGTGACTTGAGTTTAAAAAAAAAAAAAAAGTATCTTGGAATTACTTGAAATTCTACACAGTCACAGTCAACGACACCCTGAACAAGAATCAGTTGAAAATATTTGCATATCTCTTAAGGAATATTTTAAATGAATTTTGAAAATCAGGAAAGCGATCCATGCACTAAGGCAGTGACTTGACTTTAAAAAAAAAATAAAAGTATCTTGAAATTACTTGAAATTGTACACAGTCACGGTCAACGACGCCCTCAACAAGAATCCATTGAAAATATTTGCATATCTCTTAAGGAATATTTTAAATGAATTTTGAAAATCAGGAAAGCGATCCATGCACTTAGGCAGTGACTTGACTTTTTTTCACAAAAAAACCCAAAAGTATCTTGGAATTGCTTGAAATTTTACACAGTCACAGTCAACGACAACCTGAACAACAATCCGTTGAAAATATTTGCATATCTCTTAAGGAATACTTTTAATGAATTTTGAAAATCAGGAAAGCGATCCATGCACTTAGGCAGTGACTTGACATTTTTTCACAAAAAATCCCAAAAGTATCCTGGAATTACTTGAAATTGTACACAGTCACAGTCAATGACACCCTGAACAAGAATCAGTTGAAAATATTTGCATATCTCTTAAGGAATATTTTAAATGAATTTTGAAAATCAGGAAAGCGATCCATGCACTAAGGCAGTGACTTGACTTTAAAAAAAAAATAAAAGTATCTTGAAATTACTTGAAATTGTACACAGTCACGGTCAACGACGCCCTCAACAAGAATCCATTGAAAATATTTGCATATCTCTTAAGGAATATTTTTAATGAATTTTGAAAATCAGGAAAGCGATCCATGCACTTAGGCAGTGACTTGACTTTTTTTCACAAAAAAACCCAAAAGTATCTTGGAATTGCTTGAAATTTTACACAGTCACAGTCAACGACAACCTGAACAACAATCCGTTGAAAATATTTGCATATCTCTTAAGGAATACTTTTAATGAATTTTGAAAATCAGGAAACGATCCATGAAATTAGGCAGTGACTTGACTTAAAAAATTTTTTTAAAAGTATCTTGGAATTACTTGAAATTGTACACAGTCACAGTCAACGACGCCCTGAACAACAATCCGTTGAAAATATTTGCATATCTCTTAAGGAATATTTTTAATGAATTTTGAAAATCAGGAAAGCGATCCATGCACTTCGGTAGTGACTTGACATTTTTTCACAAAAAATCCCAAAAGTATCCTGGAATTACTTGAAATTGTACACAGTCACAGTCAATGACACCCTGAACAAGAATCCATTGAAAATATTTGCATATCTCTTAAGGAATATTTTTAATGAATTTTGAAAATCAGGAAAGCGATCCATGCACTAAGGCAGTGACTTGACTTTTTTCCACAAAAAAAAACAAAAGTATCTTGGAATTGCTTGAAATTGTACACAGTCACAGTCAACGACACCCTCAACAAGAATACGTTGAAAATATTTGCATATCTCTTAAGGAATATTTTAAATGAATTTTGAAAATCAGGAAAGTGATCCATGCACTAAGGCAGTGACTTGACTTTTTTTTCCAAAAAAAACCAAAAGTATCCTGGAATTACTTGAAATTGTACACAGTCACAGTCAATGACACCCTGAACAAGAATCCATTGAAAATATCTGCATATCTCTTAAGGAATATTTTTAATCAATTTTGAAAATCAGGAAAGTGATCCATGCACTTAGGCAGTGACTTGAGTTTAAAAAAAAAAAAAAAAGTATCTTGGAATTACTTGAAATTCTACACAGTCACAGTCAACGACACCCTGAACAACAATCCGTTGAAATATTTGCATATCTCTTAAGGAATATTTTAAATGAATTTTGAAAATCAGGAAAGTGATCCATGCACTTAGGCAGTGACTTGAGTTTAAAAAAAAAAAAAAGTATCTTGGAATTACTTGAAATTCTACACAGTCACAGTCAACGACACCCTGAACAAGAATCAGTTGAAAATATTTGCATATCTCTTAAGGAATATTTTAAATGAATTTTGAAAATCAGGAAAGCGATCCATGCACTAAGGCAGTGACTTGACTTTAAAAAAAAAATAAAAGTATCTTGAAATTACTTGAAATTGTACACAGTCACGGTCAACGACGCCCTCAACAAGAATCCATTGAAAATATTTGCATATCTCTTAAGGAATATTTTAAATGAATTTTGAAAATCAGGAAAGCGATCCATGCACTTAGGCAGTGACTTGACTTTTTTTCACAAAAAAACCCAAAAGTATCTTGGAATTGCTTGAAATTTTACACAGTCACAGTCAACGACAACCTGAACAACAATCCGTTGAAAATATTTGCATATCTCTTAAGGAATACTTTTAATGAATTTTGAAAATCAGGAAACGATCCATGAAATTAGGCAGTGACTTGACTTAAAAAATTTTTTTAAAAAGTATCTTGGAATTACTTGAAATTGTACACAGTCACAGTCAACGACGCCCTGAACAACAATCCATTGAAAATATTTGCATATCTCTTAAGGAATATTTTTA